>NW_010969548.1:21710-36863 GCF_000463585.1 Tarenaya hassleriana | reverse complement strand
TGGGGGGGGGGGGGGGTTTCCTTTCCGATCAGAGATCACGTGCGGGAAACGTGATGGGTAATATAATGGGCTTTTGAGTACGGAAACTGGGCCATGTTATCCTCCCAGTAATGGCCCAATAGTCTATGGTCGGAATTGAAAAAAAAAAGTTCGTAATATACAGATTTCAATATACATAATTGTTACAATTCCCTTATAAGAATTAGCTAAAAATAAATTAATGAACAAATTCCTAGTCATATCAAAAAAGAAAAAATATTTCTCAATTTATCTTACAAGATGAACCTTAGGGTGACCAAGAACCCTTATGAGAAAGAAGCAAGGGTTTACTGCACTTTCACGGTATTGAAATATATAAGATCATGTTTGTTTTTAAATTTGTGATGAATATTATGTTCTGATGATTGGCTTAGGACAATCAAGTTGAGTTGATGTTTTTTTTAAATAAATTATTACATTTGGCTTAAATGATATTTCTTTAATAAACAAGCAAAATGGAAATAATTGTGGCCACCATTATCTAGATATATGTGTGGTGGTTATATGTTATTTGAGCAAGTAGTCGTTGACTGAGATAAATAAATTTCATCATGACCGTTAACATTAACAAAATCAGCAGTGGAATTGTACCAAGTCTAAAGCTGCCGCACATATATATATATATGTAAGACATTGGAATAAATAGTTGAATGGAAAATGGGAATGAACGTGTTGCCGGAAAGTTGCATAGCGAAGATACTGTCGTTGACGTCGCCACGCGATGCATGCCGATTGTCGTCGGTGTCGAGGATCTTCAGATCGGCGGCAGAGTCCGATGATGTCTGGAACAAGTTCTTGCCGCCGGAGCTCCCCGCCGAAGTTCCTGAATACCCCTCCCGGAAAGATCTCTTCTTCGGTCTCTCCAATGACCCCCTCCTCATCCACCAAGGCCGAATGGTAGCATAAACAATCTCTTCTTTTTCTCTCTTTTTTTATTCTTGTCGTTTTTGAGACAATGATCGAACGGTCGGAACAGAGCTTTTCGTTGGAGAGATCGAGCGGCAAGAAGTGTTATATGATATCACCAAGAGCCTTGAGGATTGCTTGGGGAGATGATCCCAGATACTGGCGTTGGATTTCTCTTCCTGATTCCAGGTCTCCTCTCTTCTCTCTCATATCATTCTTTTCGGTCCGTGGCATTGTTTTACCTGTAAAGATGGATATAATATCATCGATATTCACCCCAATGGTCGAATGGTTATAACTTTGGTTGTAGAGGTCATCTGGGGTGTCATATATACGAGAAGTCCCATGTTCGAGTCGATAGGTGGATGTGGAGGAGAGTGCATTTGCATCTCCGAACCTAGAGATAGTTGGGCCGAAGATCTAATGAACCTCTTGTTTATGAAAAAAGAAAAATATATATCATCGATATTCCCAACTCGAATCCGAAGTTTGAATCAATGAAAGCAGTCTTTCTTTGTCCGTGTCACTGGCCGAAACACAGGTTTGAAGAAGTGGCCGAGCTGGACATCGTATGGTGGTTTGACATCTCAGGAAGGATGGACACAAGCCTTCTCTCCGACAACACTCTATACGGCGCTTACCTTGTGTTCGATCTAACGCCTAACGCGTACGGATTTCGAGAGGCAGTTGAATCCACCGTCAAAACGGCTGACAATATTCAGCATTCGAGGGTGTATCTGTCGCAAAATCCACGCGGAGAAGGAGGGTCGAGAAGAGATGGGTGGTCTGAGGCTAAGTTGGGGTGCTTCTTCAATGGAGGGGGAGGAGGGGACGAGGGTGAAGTGGAGATTCGCCTTTGCGAGACGAGGAACCTTCATGCCAAGGAAGGGCTTATTGTTCATGGAATTGAGATCAGACCATCCTCCTCCTAAACTTGGTTTCTTGGATTCGATTCCACACATTTTGGATGTTCTTCTTCTTGTTTCTCAATCCGCTGTGTAATAATCCCATCCCATGAATGAAGAATGGTCGGGTTTTATGATGAATAAACATGTAAACGGTCTCATTATTTGATATTACCATTTCTTTTTTTTTTTTGGTTTTTGACGAAACAAAAGCCAAAGTGGAGAAAACATGTGTGACCTCGAAGAAACGACATTCACAGAGACGAAACTACGAGAACAAAAGAGATACAAATGTCCGAACTACGTCCTACTGTCTGCATACTACAGCGTCAAATATCATATTAATCCCTACAACATACAAACCATCAAATTCTAAACAACTGATACATCAGATGACCATAACGTTAAAAAATCCACGACTCTTCTCACGTCAGACACAACGGATTAAGACACTGCCTTTTCAACAACTTACTGAAGTTGGCAGCTGTTGCGAATCTTGATTCACTTTTACATTCACGTTTGAGTCTCCTTCGTTCACTGCTTTGCCCTTCTCTTCTGCTGTGGCGGCCTCTTCAGTTTCTGCCTTCTCGTCGGCTTTCTGGGTTTCCTTTCCTTTCGCCTCTGCTTCAGCCGGAAGGCTTGGTTCACCATCAGTTGCCACCCGTTCCCTGTTTGTTGCTTCTGCTGTCACATTGCCAGCATTTTCTTCGGCCTTTTCCTCTGCGGGTTTGTCTTTCTCCCCCTTGGTAGCATCTTCCGTCTTCTCTTTCATTTCCGTGTCCTTTGGGCCTTCGTCTTTAGCAGATTCTTCAGTCCTTCCACCGTTCCTGGACTCTTTCTCCTCGACCACACCCTTTTCCTTTTCGGACTCAACATTTTCTGTCTCCATCGCATACTTTTCACCCTCGTTCTCTTTGCTCTCCTTCTCATCTCCAGCCTTCTCTGCTTGTACATCCTTTTCACCCTCCTCTTTGTTCTCAGCCTCGGAATCAGCCTTTTCTGGTTGCACATCCTTTTTGCCATCTCCATTTGCTTTTTCAGCCACCGGGTTTTCTGTTTGTACATCTTTTCTACCCTCCTCTTTGTTCTCCTTCTTCGTGAGGGATGATCTCCGTTTCTTCATGAGTGGCTCCTTCTCTGGTGTCGGAGTGGTAGTTGCCTTTGCTTTCTCACTGATCCTGGCTGATCTCCTCGGGGTCTCACCGATCGTCCAGTCAAACTCTGAGATTGCAGGATTGCCCGGGTGCACTTTCAGGTACTGCTCCAGTTGCTTGCGTGTGCTGATCTCTTCACCCGTCGGGGCAATGAACGCGATCTCGCTCTTTCTCGCTGTACCTGCCTTCTTCGGGTAAAACTGTAAGAAGAAAACATATATGGATTCACTCCAGACCCATTAGTTATTCACCCAATTCAGTATGAAAAAATAGAAAGCTTAAAGAGGTCATTGGTTTTGAGCAGTTCTTCCTTGGAAAAAACGACAACTATTTGGCAGAACTGCTGTGATAACCAATCAGATGTCACTTTTAGAACCAGCAAGCTCAAAGACCGAATCCAAATGACACAGAAAGCAACCATTTGAAATTCTCTCACTTTCACAAACCGACATGAGTCCCACGACAATTCGAGTTCAATTAGACTGTAACGAACGATGTTTCGACAATTCGGACAACTCCAGAGCCGCAAGATGCAGAAACAGAGGCTGAGAACTTCTCTGAAGCCATTTCTGAAACAACCTCTAAGAAACCCACAAAATTGCCAACCACAGCAGTGATTCAGGACTGATGCAGAGCCAATTCCACACATATAGCAAAAACCCTAATTTCATCATCAAGATTCCGTGAATTCCTGAGCTATAGATGCAGAAGCAGAGGCAGAGAACTTCTCTCAAGCAATTCCGAAACGATCTCACACATTTAGCAGAAACCCTAATTTCATCATCAAGATATCCCTAAACTCCAAATTTCAACAAAGTTGGGAAATTTTCCACACTAACTTTGAACATCTTTCACTACAAAAAAAAAAAAATCCCCAAACCGCACGGGAAAACCAATATACCTCATAATTCTCCAAACTGAAATAAACCCTAGAAACAAAAACTACACCAGGAAAGAGACCATGCCAACTACTACTGCTCACACGACCAAAACCAGATGTCAAAAATCAAAATTTACAGCAAATTTACCATCAAACAAAAGCAGAAAACAGAGGGAATAATACCATTTTCTTCCACGAAGAAGGAGCTGGGAGTTCAACAGACACAAGTTCATCTTTGTTCTCCATCTCTGTCTCTCTCTCTCTCTCTCTCTCTCTCTCTCTCTACCTGGAAGAACAAATTTCAGGGAAAATAAATTAAAAAAAAAACAAAACAAAAGAGAGAACAAAACCCAAGAAACTGTATTTCTACGAAAAGTAAACCCTATAGTTCCTGTTCTTTCCTTTCTGGTAACAAGAGTTGCCAAGAACCGTTGAGACGCTAATATGGATATGTTCGCGTGTCTGTTGTGTCATCAAATTTTATTCATTTATTTATTTTTTCAATTTCAGACTCTTTTTTTATATGTAAGAAAATAATTTCTCTCTGGGTTATTATATATATGTGTGTGTGTTTTTTTTTTTGACAAACCTAAGGGGTGTGTGTGTATATATATGATTCACACATTATATTTTTGTGACAGACCTCTGTTAATGTGACACGTGTCACCGTCATCGATTTCCAATTTCGAAACCATGGCGAGCTCCGATATGACACGTGTCATATCCAAGGAACTTGTAAATGCTTCCGTGCGATGTGGGCCGGTACTCATCTGGTTCCCTCGTGGATGGATGAGACCTCTCTCAAGTTAGGATGAGTTTGTGACTTTGCTTGCCACGTCAGATTGGATTGGCCACGCGTTTGCAGCGGCGCGTCGTCGTGGGACTTTTTCAAAGCCTTGCGGTGGGTATGGCTACATTTGTTTCCCTCAGATTCTTGAAAAAAAACTTTTTTCAACAAAAAAAACATTTACCATCAGATGATTCTCAAACTTATTAAAAAAAAGTGTATTTGGCCTTAAGGTTTATTATTAAATGGAATTTTGTTAATTTTAAAAGAAATCGGCTACCCAAAAACATGGTTGCTTTAATGTTTTTATGTTGTATACATTTAGACCTTAAATGGTATAGGAATTTTTAGAGTTTTTTAAATCCAAAAAAAAAAATACCATTTAAATTTTTATAAAATTAATTTTTCTAAAAATTTGGAAAGCCATTTTAATGAAAAAATCAATGAAAAATCAAAAGTTACTTTTTTTGAGTTTTTAACTATTATAAAATTTAAAAACTAAAAACCAAAATCAAAAAAAATAAAAAATTCAAAATAAAAGTCATCCCATTTTAAAGTCTTAATAATATTTTCTAGAAGGAAATAATAACAAAATAAAAAGAGGCAGAAAATAAACTGAAACGGAAAGTAGGATTGAGGTCCGGGAGCGTGGGAATATGCCCCAGTAGTTGCCCACTCTTCTCTAGAACCCTCTTCTCCATTTTTTGTCCCCTTAACACGAAATAAATTCTTTTTTTTTTTAATTAGTTACATTTATCTGGTAATAATATTATATTTAAAAAGCCCATTATAAGCCCAATTTGTTTTAGCTTTGAAGGCTTTCTATGGCCCAACTAAAACCTAACAAATCGAACCGAGTCGGTCAATTGCATGGCAATACGGTCAATACTCGTACAATACTATCCAACCAAGTTTGGTCTTCCTGGTTTTTTGTGGAGAAATGCGAAGAGAGGCTGCTGTAGAAGGAAGGGTCATGAAGTTCGGGAGAAGTCCACCTGCTTATAATAGCTTCGGAGTCTTGGATGCGGGCCCCCATTAGAGAGTTGCAGATGATCCGGCGCGAGCAATCATTACTACCCTCTCCCAGGGTCATTGAATGGCTGGTGTTGTTTAAAGATGCCGATCACGTGACTATTGGATATTGACTCAGACTTTCGACCATGTTTAAGCAGGTTCGGTTTGACAATTTGTCAGGTCTCAGAGTGAGAGCGAGTGGATCACATCAAGAAAAAAAAGATGGTAGATTGAATAAAAAAGGTTTCCATTCCTTGAGATGGCTTTCAAGAAGAGCTCGCTGCAATGCACCCCCTCCTTAAATTGTTTTGTTTCCTTTGTGTTTTCTCTCTCTTTGATTTGGGTTTGCACGGAGGGATATCTATAGCCAGGGAAATACAAATCGTACTCCCCCACACACGCGCGCACACACACATATACTATTAACGCAAGCTTATTTGTTGATAGTCTACTTACTAATTACACCACCACCATTCACTATTTGGTAAATGATTTATTCCACAATCTCATTCTTGCGTCCTATGTCATTACTAGCTAGCTCTTACCCCCCCCCCCCTCTCCCTTCTTTGTATTTACATACCCATCCTAAAATATTTTTACGTATTCATATATATATATACATATATATATATATATATATATATGTATATTAGGGTTTAGGATGCTGCGGTAATGGGAGGGTGTTGAGGATGGAAGAAGTTAGGAGGGAAATGGTGGATTTCTTGAGGCGCGTTCTCATCATTTTGTACGACGACGGTTTCATCGTCGTCGTCTTCCTCATCTTCGACTTCCCATAGAAACCTAGCGTACGAAGCTTGCACGTAACTGTATTCACAATGTTTTGTTTTACATTTTAAAAAAATGGTTAGCAAAAACAAAATTAAATTAAATTTTAAGAAAGAAAAAGCTTAAGTTATAGAAGAGAGTGAAACAAATACCAATCATGAGGAGCGGATTTAACGGCTTGGTCGAAGTAACTACGAGCCCTCCGGCCATCTTTGCGGGTTCGCCAAATGAGATCAGCGTAAAGCGAGAGAATGTTTCCGTCCTCCGGATTCGCTAAGATTGCTCTCTCGCAATACTCCTCCGCCTTCTTCATTTCTCCCTTTACCTGTTTTTTTTCCATATAATATATATATATCCAAATATTCAGCAACGCCCATATTCTGAAATTTAAAATCAAATATAAATATAATAAGAGAGTGAAAATTATACCTCTTTCAAGAACTTAGCGTAGTTGCCAAGGAAAAGGGAGTTTCCAGGGTTCATCTCTATCATTACCCGGTAATACGCTTCGCTCTCGAAGAACTCTCCTCCTCCGCCGTCTCTACCGTTAGTGGTGTTTCCGCCGCCGTCATCTCTCCCCATCCCTCCACCACCACTGCCACCGTCCTCAATGCTGTCTTCCTCCACCACCTTCTCTCCCAACCCTGAATTCGAAAGCAACCTCTCCACCGAAAACGTTGACGTTTTCACCCGAGGCTCTTCTTCTTCTTCAGAATCTTCGTCTTCTGATATGGGTTTGCTCATACGTGGGGTAGTTCTTAAGATGGTGGCGGTGTTTCTGGGCTTGGTCCTGTCTCTGTGGACGTTGAGTTCATAGTGAATGAGCTTTCGAGTGTTGTCATCCATGAAGTTCGATGTGTACATAGACACTGATGATTTGGTCCTTTTGTGAAGCTGAGACTCTGCTTCCGGAGATGACGGCTCTCGAGAGGTAAAGCACTGGTGATGAGGAAGCCAGGAGTCAAGTATCGGAGCAGATGAGCTCCTCATAAGCATTCTCTCTCTCTCTCTCTCTCGTGTTTTCGGTACTTATTAAAATCAATATGACGGTATATTTAAAAGGAATCTTATAACTGTAGGAAGATTTTTTTGGTGTAGCAGTGTAATGGCTCAAGCATCCACAGTTAGGAATTCAGCCCTCGGTTTATAGACCACAGTATAACATAAACCAATTAAGTGATTAACTATAAAATTGAAAAAGAATATTTTTTTGTTTGTCGATGTTATATTAGATTTTACTGCTATATATTCTTGTAAGTACGTGAAGCATAGATGTTTATATCTCTATGTGATTATAAATCGCATAATCAAATGCGTTTCGTATAAGATCATATATATAAGCTAACGAAAAAGATCATATATATAATTTTCCTATACTATTGTACGGGACCATGCATGGTAGGTATAAAACGTTGGTTCTCTAATAATACTCGGACACGTTGACTTGAATAGAAATGGATGTGGGGCCCCTTTAGCTTTTGCTTTCGAGCCCCAATTATGTTTTCGCTCTATTATTTATCATTTGGTCATTATGTTTTGTTAATTCATTTATTTAAAATGGCTAAAAATTGACGGTGTTAAGTGAGAGTGAGATGAAGACAAAAAGTGACGTCACTGTCGGCCTCGAAATCTCGACCAAAACCTAAGTGACACGTTTTGACTCCAACTGCAAATCCCGACGAAGACCTATGACTAGAAGAAGACGACGTCTCAATGGCTAAAGTGTGTCATCTTATCGTCTTGTTTCCCTTCTTTAATAGGGATATATATATTATATATATATATATAATATATATAATTATGGCTGGGGGGAAACGGATGGTGTGGTTAATGTTGATAATGTGACTCACACAAATAATTGAAGCACATTGACCACAATAAGATCAAATTTCATGAACTACGGCATACGCATGATTCAATTTCTGGAATCACCATCTTATTTTCGGATAGAATTTCGGGTTATGTTTTTCAAATCCACGACGGCTTTGGAATTTGTGAAAGAGGCTATAGGATAAGATATTCATGTGACAGAAATTGATCCAAGATTGAACTGAACATATGATATTATTTCAGTATTTGGATACAAAATGAAATATTTAGAATTATATATGTATCAACTGTCAACAGATTTTACAGTGTTTTTTATTTGAATCGGTCACCAAAATCTTGGAATTAATCAGTAATCAGAGGTGTAAAATGAGTTTGGTCCGGTCAGAACCACCCCAACTTATCTTGATATCAGAATTTTTTAATCCAACTCAACGAATCGAATAATATTTGACTCAACCCAATTTGTCTTTGATCACGAACCAAACGAGTTAATTCGTGAACCAAATATCTAACTAAAAAATAAAAATAAAATTTTGTTAATTATATATGTAACAGAGTATAATGGATGAAATGTTCTAAAATAAGATAGAGTAGAAAATATTATAATAAAAATAAAAAAATTAAAATATAATAAAAATTTTAAAAATATAAAAAGTATTAAAAATACTCTTAAGAAATTAAAGAAAATATATTTTTTCTTGTTTCATTAGGATTTAGCTCGTGCCGAATTGGTTTATTCGGCCAATTTTTTTCAAACTCAATTTTACTAAGTCCAACTCGATCGGTAAAATATGGGTTGACTTGCGACACCTGTTAGTAATTAATCTATGTAACTTTATGTTCACCAAACTCTTTATTTAGTTTCTACTCGACTAACACTAAACCAAACAATAAATTGATTCTTTACATCGAGAGACGTGGTTGATCATATTGTTCGTCACATTGAAAGATGCAATATTAATATTTTCTGAAAGGATCGAAAATGGTTTCACATAATATACAAGGATATGTAAGATTTCGAAACGGTGGTATTTGTTTTTGTAATTAACGGTGGTATTTTTTTTAAGCACTAAACATGACTGTTATATATATATATATATATATATATATATTTTATGAAGAGATGTATGTATATGTGATGTGACAGGGACGGAGATAGTAGCATGAGCAGTCGTACCTCTCATGTTGATAAGAATATTTTAGTACAGTTGAACGAACTGACATGTGACTTCCAAACTCTTAACACAACCGACAGATAGAGGTTAACACGTTAAAACAATTTCTCACGCTGTCTATAAATTACGAAAACGATCGTGGCCTTTATTCGTAATATATATATATATATATAGAGGGGATCTCTTATGGATCTCAAGGGTGGTTGCCACGATAAATTTTACTTTTGAATAATAGACCAGAAAATGTGTAGAATTCTTGGATTTTTTTATTTAGTACAAAATATTAGAATATTTATATATAAAAATATAACTGTAAAATATATTGTTTAATTAATATAGATATATAAAATATAAAGATAAAATCAAATCTAATCTAATATTACGATTTTTTATGAAAATTTTTTATATCTCTGAAATAATTTTCTACAGTTATGCTTAACATTTGAATAGAAGAATCGTTAGGTTATTTCCTCCAAAGGATATATATATATATACAACATATATTTTTTTGAGAGATCTCCCATTCCACGGGAGCTTAAAAAAAGATACGTGACAGCGACATCCATAAGCCATACTATGCAGTATTGCATACAAATATTTGGGGGGAAAATATCATAGTATGAGGGATTACTGTTTTCAACTACTCAGATATGTATAATTACTGTTTTCAAATGTTTTTTTTTTGTTTACCAATACACAAAATTGGATAGTATGCTCCAAATACTTATAACTTGGCCGAAGAAATAAAATTTTGGACGGACGGCCAGGATCATCTCACTAATCGTAGTGATGAGGTATTCTTCTCAACCTCTTGCATGTACTCTTCATGGTCATGGTGACGACGACCTCCTGATTATATATTTTTATATATAAACAAATTAATGAACAATCATAATAATAATAATAAGGAAAAATGACATTTTTCTACACCAATTTAGTAAAATATGATCTTTTCCTACACGAATTTTTAATTTGACAAAAACCTACATTATATCGTCAAATGTCCCAAATTCGTACACGAATTACCCAATTTTACTGTAATTTACTATACAATCTGAAACGGTGTTAAAATATCCGTTAATTGCTGACGTGGAAGGTCACGTGGCGGCTGACGTGGAATGCCACGCGAAAAATTTCTCCACGTCAGCACACCACATCAGATTTAAAAAAAAAAATAACTAAAAAAAAGTAAAAAAAATTAAAAAAAATTAAAAAATCGATAAAAAAATACATATATATATATACATACATATAAATATATTTATATATACACATATATATATATATAAATACATATACATGTATACATGTATTTATATATAAACATATACAATGCATATATATATATATATGCATACAAAATAAAAAAATACATATATACATACATCTATATATATATGCATATATATTCATATCTTATACAAATACAAATATAAATATATATACTCTTATGTATAAATATATCTATATATACATACATCTATACAAATATATATACATATATATATTTGTGTATATATAAATATATTTATACGTACATATATGTATATATATGTATTTTTTATTTTTTATGTATATATAAATATATACTTGTATATCAAATTAAAAATTTATGTATATATAAATATATTTGTATGTATGTATATATATTTGTATAGATGTATATATATATATGTGTATATTTTTTTATTTTGTATGTATATATATATATATATATATTAATACATAGGAGTATATATATTTATATTTGTATTTGTATATAGATATGAATATATATACATATACACGTATAGATATATGTATACGGGCCTCCATTAGAGAGTCGCAGATGCTCCGGCACGAGCAATCATTACTACCCTCTCCCGGGGTCATGGTATGGTTGATGTTGTATAATAGATGCCGATCACGTGACTGTTGGATATTGGCTCAGGCTTTCGACCAAGTTTAAGCAGGTTCGGTTTGACAATTTGTCCTCTCTCAGAGTGAGAGCGAGTGGATCACATCAAGAAAAAAAAGATGGTAGATTGAATAAAAAAGGTTTCCATTCCTTGAGATGGCTTTCAAGAAGAGCTCGCTGCAATGCACCCCCTCCTTGAATTGTTTTGTTTCCTCTGTGTTTTCTCTCTCTTTGATTTGGGTTTGCACGGAGGGATATATATAGCCAGGGAAATACAAATCGTACTCCCCCATATGCGTGCGCGCGCACACACATATACTATTAACGCAAGCTTATTTGTTGATATACTTACTAATTACACCACCACCATTCACTATTTGGTAAATGATTTATTCCACAATCTCATTCTTGCGTCCTGTACACACACATATACTAAAAAAATCGAAAAAAAATAATATATACATATAAATATATTTATATATACACACATATATATATATATATATAAATACATATATAAGTATACATGTATTTATATATAAACATATGCAATGCATATATATATATATATGCATACAAAATAAAAAATATATATATATACATACATCTATATGTATATACATATATATTCATATCTTATACAAATACAAATATAAATATATATACTCTTATGTATAAATATATCTATATATACATACATCTATACAAATATATATACATACATACAAATATATTTATATATACATAAATTTTTAATTTGATATACAAGTATATATTTATATATACATAAAAAAATAAAAAAGCGAGTGGATCACATCAAGAAGTATATATGTTTATATTTGTATTTGTATATAGATATGAATATATATGCATATACACGTATAGATATATGTATATATATGTATTTTTTTTTATTTTGTATGTATATATATATGTATATATACAATATATATGTATTGCATATGTTTATATATACATACATGTATATATGTATATGTATTTATATATGTTTGTTTTTTTAATTTTTTTAATTTTTTTAATTTTTTTAATTTTTTTAATTTTTTTAATTTTTTTAATTTTTTTAATTTTTTTAATTTTTTTAATTTTTTTAATTTTTTTAATTTTTTTAATTTTTTTAATTTTTTTAATTTTTTTAATTTTTTTTAATTTTTTTAATTTTTTTAATTTTTTTAATTTTTTTAATTTTTTTAGAAATCTGACGTGGAATGCTGACGTGGCAAAATTTTCCTCGTGACCTTTCACATCAACTGCCACGTGGCCTTCCACGTCAGCAATTAACGGACATTTTAACACCGTTTCAGATTGTGTAGTAAATTGCAGTAAAATTGGGTAATTCGTGTATGAATTTGGGACATTTGACGATATAATGTAGGTTTTTGTCAAATTAAAAACTCGTTTAGGAAAAGGTCACATTTTACTAAATTGGTGTAGAAAAATGTTATTTTTCCTAATAATAATAATAATAATATATAGGTAACACAACATGCATGTATCTTTTCCATTTCCTCACATATACATATTAGTGTTGGGAGGGTTACCTGATATATGGCGAAGAGATATGAAAAAGAACAAAAACAATGCAGCTCTCAAGTTATATTTTCTTGACGAAAGCATTATTTCCTTCATGCGTGTTGTTGCAACGAAATCAAAACGAGAGAGGATAAAACTTCTTATTGATGTTGCGTATGTTTTGAAATGTCTGTCACCTTGTATACTGATTCATTATATGGTTGATAGATTATGTCTTATTATATAATGCTTATTATAATAAGATTCAGACATATTTGGAATATCTTTCTATATATGATAGGTTTCTAATTTCATGTCTTGACCGACTATTATGTTTTTTTTTAAAAATTTTCTTCACCGACTTCCATGTTAAGGAGCTGTTTTTTCTAACAATAGCATGCAATGAGAAAATAATGGACGCTCATATTTCAGATATAATATGTTTATATATTTATGGGAAAACGTATGGCTATATATGTTATGAATATATATAAAGAAGGTTATTCTACCAATCGCATGCAATGAGAAAATGTACATTCATCTTGTCATGTATACTTTATGGGAGAACACATGGTTATATATGTTATGAAACCATGTAAAAAAATAGATTATTCTAACAATATCATGCAATGAAAATGTACATTCTATATTAGTTATTCTCTCTGTTTTATAATCTTTGACGTTTTATATTTTGTTTTACTAACAGTCTTTTAGCAACGAAAATTTGTCGAAATTTTTCGTTATAAACCTACAAATTTTCATTGCAAAATAGGGTTTGCAACGAAATTGTAACGAAAAAATTTTCATTGCTAACATGTCATTGCAAACCAATATAACGTTTCAATTCGTTGCAAATTGCAACGCTTTACAACGAAATTGCGTTGCAAAATTAGCAACGCAATTTCGTTGTTATTTTCAAACATTCTTTGCTATATCCAGAGAAGATCATGCAATCCGCAATCATCTTCAGATCCGCCATGGCATTTGTATCTTCACCTCCTCTCTTGCCGTCCAATCTCGATTCATCGCAAACCGAGAAATCAAATTTTTTATCCGACTCAGAGTCTGAAACGCTTTGACGCGAACTCATACGAGTGCTCGACCTCGAATCTCCCAAAGAACGGACAGAGACGGGTTCCAGATCCAAGGACCGCCGAGTCGATTTCAAAATCTGATAAAACTCCTCCACGTGCTTCATAGCGATCAATACTCTTCAAGCTCAGTGCACGAACAAGGCATCTCGGATCTCAAATTCACCTTTACCAACCTCTGTACCCCGCATTGCAAGCCGGTTACACGATAATAATAATAATAAGGGAAAATGACATTTTCCTACACCAATTTAGTAAAATGTGACATTTTCCTATACGAATTTTTAATTTGACAAAAATGTACACTATATTATCAAATGTCCCAAATCTGTACACGAATTACCCAATTTTACTATAATTTACTATACAATCCGAAACAGTGTTAAAATATCCGTTACTTGATGACGTGGAAGGCCACGTGACGGCTGACGTGGTAGGCCACGTGGAAAATTTTACCACGTCAGCAGGCCACGTCAGATTTAAAAAAAAAACTAAAAACAAGTAAAAAAGATCGAAAAAAAATAATATATACATATACATACATATAAATATATTTATATATACACACACATATATATATACATATACATGTATACATGTATTTATATATAAACATATGCAATACATATATATATATATATATGCATACAAAATAAAAAATATATATATATATACATACATATATATGTATATGCATATATATTCATATCTTATACAAATACAAATATAAATATATATACTCTTATGTATAAATATACACATATATATACATACATCTATACAAATATATATATACATACATATATTTATGTATATGTAAATATATTTGTATGTACATATATGTATTTTTAGTTTTTTAATGTATATATAAATATATACTTGTATATCAAATTAAAAATTTATGTATATATAAATATATTTGTATGTATGTATATATATTTGTATAGATGTATGTATATATATGTGTATATTTTTTATTTTATATGTATATATATATTAATACATAGGAGTATATATATGTATATATATTTGTATAGATGTATATATATATATGTGTATATTTTTTATTTTATATGTATATATATATTAATACATAGGAGTATATATATGTATATATATTTGTATAGATGTATATATATATATATGTATATATTTTTTT
>NW_010969548.1:9225-21569 GCF_000463585.1 Tarenaya hassleriana | reverse complement strand
ATCACTCATTTAATTTTTTAATTTTTTTAATTTTTTAATTTTTAAATTTTTTAATTTTTTAAATTTTTAAATTTTTAAATTTTTTAAATTTTTTAAATTTTTAATTTTTTTAAATTTTTAATTTTTTTAATTTTTTTAATTTTTTTAATTTATTTTTTTTGAAATCTGACGTGGCATGCTGACGTGGCAAAATTTTCTACGTGACCTTCCACGTCAACTGCCATGTGACCTTCCACATCAGCAATTAACGGACATTTTAACACCGTTTCAGATTGTGTAGTAAATTGCATTAAAATTGGGTCATTCGTGTATAAATTTGGGACATTTGACAATATAATATAGGTTTTTGTCAAATTAAAAATTCGTGTAGGAAAAGGTCACATTTTACTAAATTGGTGTAGAAAAATGTTATTTTTCCTAATAATAATAATAATAATAATATATAGGTAACACAACATGCATGTATCTTTTCCATTTCCTCACATATACATATTAAATAAAGCTCGCCCTCGAGCCCTGGGCAGAATCAAATTTGCCGATCTGTTATCGAGCCATCTTATTTTTTAATTAAGTCCACCAACTTTTTCTACTTACCTTCCATCCAATTTAGTCTGCCCTTTTTTCAATTGGGAAGGTTACCTGATATATGGCGAAGAGATATGAGAAAGAACAAAAACAATGCAGCTCTCAAGTTATATTTTCTTGACGAAAGCATTATTTCCTTCATTCGTGTTGTTGCAACGAAACCAAAACGAGAGAGGATAAAACTTCTTATTGATGTTGCGTATGTTTTGAAATGTCGTCACCTTGTATATTGATTCATTATATGGTTGATAGATTATGTCTTATTATATAATGCTTATTATAATAAGATTCAGATAGATTTGGAATATCTTTCTATATATGATAGGTTTCTAATTTCATGTCTTAACTGACTATTATGTTTTTTTTTTAAATTTTCTTGACCGACTTCCATGTTAAGGAGCTGTTTTTTCTAACAATAGCATACAATGAGAAAATAATGTACGTTCATATTTCAGATATAATATGTTTATATATTTATGGGAAAACACATGGCTATATATGTTATGAATATATATAAAGAAGGTTATTCTACCAATCACATGCAATGAGAAAATGTATATTCATCTTGTCATGTATACTTTATGGAAGAACACATGGTTATATATGTTATGAAACCATGTAAAAAAGCAGATTATTCTAACAATATCATGCAATGAAAATGTACATTCTATATTAGTTATTCTCTCTGTTTTATAATCTTTGACGTTTTATATTTTGTTTTACTAACAGTCTTTTAGCAACGAAAATTTGTCGAAATTTTTCGTTATAAACCTACAAATTTTCATTGCAAAATAGGGTTTGCAACGAAATTGTAACGAAAAAATTTCCATTGCTAACATGTCGTTGCAAACCAATATAACGTTTCAATTCGTTGTAAATTGCAACGCTTTACAACGAAATTGCGTTGCAAAATTAGCAACGCAATTTTGTTATTATTTTCAAACATTCTTTGCTATATCCAAAGAAGATCATGCAATCCGCGATCATCTTCAGATCCGCCATGGCATTTGTATCTTCACCCCCTCTCTTGCCGTCCAATCTCGATTCATCGCAAACCGAGAAATCAAATTTTACATCCGACTCAGAGTCTGAAACGCTTTGACGCGAACTCATACGAGTGCTCGACCTCGAATCTCCCAAAGAACGGACATAGACGGGTTCCAGATCCAAGGACCGCCGAGTCGATTTCAAAATCCGATAAAACTCCTTCTCCATGTGCTTCATTGCGATCGATACTCTTCAAGCTCAGTGCACGAACAAGGCATCTCGGATCTGAGATTCACCTTTACCAACCTCTGTACCCCGCATTGCAAGCCGGTTACAGCTTCGATGAGGCGCTTTGCTTCTTCCTGGTTTTTTGTGGAGAAATGCGAAGAGAGGCTGCTGTAGAAGGAAGGGTCATGAAGTTCGGGAGAAGTCCACCTGCTTATAATAGCTTCGGAGTCTTGGATGCGGGCCCCCATTAGAGAGTTGCAGATGATCCGGCGCGAGCAATCATTACTACCCTCTCCCAGGGTCATTGAATGGCTGGTGTTGTTTAAAGATGCCGATCACGTGACTATTGGATATTGACTCAGACTTTCGACCATGTTTAAGCAGGTTCGGTTTGACAATTTGTCAGGTCTCAGAGTGAGAGCGAGTGGATCACATCAAGAAAAAAAGTTGGTAGATTGAATAAAAAGGTTTTCATTCCTTGAGATGGCTTTCAAGAAGAGCTCGCTGCAATGCACCCCCTCCTTAAATTGTTTTGTTTCCTTTGTGTTTTCTCTCTCTTTGATTTGGGTTTGCACGGAGGGATATCTATAGCCAGGGAAATACAAATCGTACTCCCCCACACACGCGCGCACACACACATATACTATTAACGCAAGCTTATTTGTTGATAGTCTACTTACTAATTACACCACCACCATTCACTATTTGGTAAATGATTTATTCCACAATCTCATTCTTGCGTCCTGCACACACACATATACTATTAGTGTTTTTATTTTTTTTATTGTTGTTATGTTGGTTTATGGTTTTTATTTTGTTAAATGTGAATATGTGATAAAATAAAGGGAAAATCCTAAAAATTCCTAAACTTATAATTTGGAGTAATATTAATTCCTAAACTTGTAGAGGTGGCTATTAATTCTCAAACTTGCAAAATTGAACACGTTAAATCCTGAACTTGTTAAACGGTTCCATAATCGTCCATAGCGTTATTTGGTCAAAAAAGGAGTTGACTGATCTGACGTGGCGCATGACATGGCGGTAATTTTCTAAGTTGGCTCGCCACGTCACGAAACGCCCATATTCTGAAATTTAAAATTAAATATAAATATGATAAGAGAGTGAAACTTATACCTCTTTCAAGAACTTAGCGTAGTTGCCAAGGAAAAGGGAGTTTCCCAGGGTTCATCTCTATCATTCCCCGGTAATACGCTTCGCTCTCGAAGAACTCTCCTCCTCCGCCGTTAGAGATGTTTCCTCCGCCGTCATCGCTCCCCTTTCCTCCACTACAACCGCCACCGTCCTCAATGCTCTCTTCTTCCACCACCTTCTCTCCCAGCCCTGAATTCGAAAGCAGCCTCTCCATTGAAAACGTCGACGTTTTCACCCAAGGCTCTTCTTCTTCGCCAGAGTCTTCGACTTCTGATATGGGTTTGCTCATACGTGGAGTAGTTCTTAAGGTGGTGGCGGTGTTTCTGGGCTTGGTCCTGTCTTTGTGGACGTTGAGTTCATGGTGAATGAGCTTTCGAGTGTTGTTATCCATGGAGTTCGATGTGTACATAGACACTGACGATTTGGTCATTTTGTGAAGCTGAGACTCTGCTTCCGGAGATGACGGCTCTCGAGAGGTAAAGCACTGGTGATGAGGAAGCCAAGAGTCAAGTATCGGAGCAGATGAGCTCCTCAGAAGCATTCTCTCTGTCTCTCTCTCTCTCTCGTGCTTTCGGTAATTAAAATCAATATGACGGTATATTTAAAAGGAATCTTATAACTGTAGGAAGATTTTTTTGGTGTAGCTGTGTAATGGCTCAAGCACCCACAGTTAGGAATTCAACCATCGGTTTATAGACCACAACATAACACAAACCAATTAAGTGATTAACTATAAAATTGAAAATGAATATTATTTTTTGTTTGTCGATGTTATATTACATGTTAAAGTAAGGAAATAGCATATTCAATATCTAGAAGGTTCGAGTTGACAAATGGAAGGTTGGAGTTGAATTTGGAAAGCGAACATGGAAAGAAGCAAGAAAAGGAAACATGACATTTATATCAATGAAGAAAAGGCAAGACAAATATGGAGAGGATATTATGAGAAGCACAAGAAGGAGTTTATAAGGGATGTAAGACTCCATTACAGAGGTTGGCGAGAATAAGATTTGAGAAAAGGTTTCTGTAATAGTGTCAAGAGTTCTTGTACGGGAAACACTGGTGAGAGTGATGTGAGAGAAAGTGAGGTATACTTGAGGGGGAGCCTTGAAACAACAGGTGAACCATTCGTTGGGCCTAGACGAGATCTGCGGTAACACGGGGTGTGCGCTGCACACAGTGTGTTTGGGGCTGGTAGAATTTCTTGTGATACGGGTTTCTGCTCAGGGGGAGTGGAACGAGTGAGAGTGAGTATTACTTGGAAAGCTTTGAAGTGTACTTGACTCTTATCAAAGAAATAGAACCAGTTTAGAAATTCTTATTTTGCAATATTGTGTGAGTGTATTTTTCAATTGGTATCAGAGCGGGTCACTGATCGCAGGAAAGTTTTCCTCTCATATCGGTGTACGATTCAGTTTCACACAATGGAAGGGTTCAAAGATCCACAATCGTTTGGAAAAACTACTATGCTTGACTCAACCAATTATGGGCATTGGAAAGTGAAGATCAGCTCCTATATTCGTGGCCTTGATGAAGATACGTGGAGTGTTGTCACTGATGGATGGACTCGACCAACTGATGTCATTGATGGAGCTATAGTAACGAAGCCAAAAAATCAATGGACAGCTCAAGAGAAGAAAGACTCGGCTATGAATCAGAAGGCTTTATCAATCATTTTCAGTAGTGTCAGTCCTGATGAATTCGAACAAATACAAGGATGTGAAACTGCGAAGGACGCCTGGGATACTCTGGAACTTATTCATGAAGGAACTTCCAAAGTAAAAAGGAACAGATTGGATATGATTGATCTACAGTTTGAACGGCTGAGGATGGGAGATGATGAGAGCGTGAAAGAATTCTGTGAGAAATTGAGTGCATTGTCAAATGAGGCAAGTGTACTTGGGAGAAAGATTACTAATGACAAGCTGGTGAAGAAACTTCTGAACAGCTTGCCAGCTAAGTATCATTCACATATTCTTGTCTTTGAAGGTGTAAACAACTTGGATACTGTTACATTCAAGGAAGCTGTAGGTACCTTCGCCGCACATGAACTGAGATTGCAACTAATGAATGGAGGACCATCTACTCATACAAAAAGAGGAGTGACATTACATGTTCTAGAAACAAAAATGGGTGAAGCAGAAATCAATGTGCCAGTGAAAAACAAGAAGTTAACTGAAGAAGAATTGCATGATCAAATGTCACTCTTTGTCAGGAATTTCAACAAGTTCTTCAAAGGGAGGAAGAAGGTTGGAAATCAAAACGATCGAGAGGCTGGAAAATGTTTGGTGTGTAAAGGTATAGGACATTGGAAGGCATAATGTCCAAGTATTGCAAAAAGAGAAAGTGTTCTGAAAAATCTCAAAGATACTCAGTGTTTTGAGTGCAAAGGGTTCGGTCACACGAAAGTAGAATGTCTCAAGCGCAAAGGAAAGTCTTTAATCACTCATGAGGAGGACATCTCGAATACTGAGAGTGACAGTGAGGAAGAGGACTTATCGAGTTTTGTGGCATTTCTAGGAGTGATAGAAGAAGAATCTGATCAAGTTGCAAACAGTGATGATGAGGAGATTACTGAAAAAGATCTCTTCAAAGATATGACCAAATTGGTGGATATGAACAAGCAACTCATAATTGAGAAACGACAGTTGGAGAAAGAACACAGTCAAGTCCAACAGCAACTGAGAGACACCAAACAGAAGTTGATTCAGAAAGAAGATGAGGCGTCCAATATGAAAATGTCAGTTGGAAGGAACCAAGAAGAATATTCATCTCCTTGGTAATGGAACTGGGAAGCTGGATCACTTACTTGGCATATGACGAAACTTTGGTGATCGTTCCGGACTTGGTTATCATGGTAAAGTACAAACTACTCCGAAGTTTGTGTTCGGAGGGAACCTGAATCAAGAAGCATCTTCCTCAATGTTCAGGGGATCCTTGTCACGACATTTCTCGAAGAACGCCACAAGACACATACGAACAGAAGATCGGATATGCTATCACTGCGGCAAGGAGGGACACATTCGAGAAACTGTTTCTATCTGCAAAGGAGCAAGAATGTCTACACGTATACATCACCACACTATCATTAACCTACTTGGAATCTCAGATGGGTTAAAAAATCGGATATCAGATGCAATGTTGCGTATACCACAGAGCAAAACAACATCACTGGGGTCTGGTACTTTGATAATGGATGCTCCAGACACATGACAGGATGTCAAGATCTGCTGAAAGACTTTGTAGAAACTCAGAAAGGAGGGAGTGTTACTTTCGGAGATGGTATACAAGGAAAAATACTGGGCAAAGGAACACTTGATCATGCTGGCCTCCCAAGATTGAATGATGTCAAGATTGTACAGGGTCTAAAAGCTAATCTTATCAGCATTAGTCAACTCTGCGATAATGGAATGCGAGTCAAGTTCACCAAGAAGGCATGTTTTGTGGCGGATACAGACAACAAGTGTGTTCTAACAGGGAAGAGAAATTCTAACAACTGCTATACTTGGGTGAGTACTCAGCGCACTATGCCTCAATAAACATGTCTCGTTGTGAAGAAAGATGAAATGGACTTGTGGCATCAAAGATTGGGGCATATCAACATGCGCACATTGGTCAAGCTTTCCAAGTCAGGTGTTGTTCGTGATCTTCCAACACTTTCTCACAATGATAAGTTTGTCTGCAAGGCTTGTCAACTTGGAAAACAAGTTCGAATACGGCATAAGAAGACTGAGGAAATACATACATCACACATACTAGAGCTTGTTCACATGGATCTGATGGGACCTATGCAGACCGAAAGTTTTGGTGGCAAAAGATATGTTCTGGTGTGTGTGGATGACTATTCGCGCTTTACATGGGTAAGGTTTCTGCGAGAGAAATCAGAGGCTTGTATAGCTTTTCAGCATTTAGTGCTTCAGTTGAAGAATGGAAAGGGAACTGTTCAACGTATTTGCAGTGACCATGGCAGAGAATTTGAGAATGTTATGTTACAACACTTCTGTGATACACATGGCATCTCTCATGAATACTCAGCTCCGAAAACATCTCAGCAAAATGGTGTCGTGAGAGAAAAAACAGAACGTTGCAGGAGATGGCACGGTCAATGTTACATGCTAAAGATGTAGCATCAAATTCTGGGCTGAAGCAATGAGTACAGCCTGTTACCTGATCAATCACATTTATCTTCGCCCTGGCATGTCGAAAACCCCGTATGAGATCTGGAAAGGTAGAGTTCCACCTCTTAAGTATATTCACATTTTTTGGTGCAAGTGTTATATCCTGAATGACAGATAATATTTGGGGAAAATGGATGCAAGAAGCGACGAAGGAATTTTTCTTGGGTATGCTCGAAATTCTGTAGCTTACAGAGTATTGAATCTACGTACCAAAACGGTCATGGAATCTGCAAATGTTGTTTTCGATGAAGATAATCTTCAAGAGCCTACTGCTGTATCACTTCCCCCTTTCCCTACTCAATTGGACCCAGATCATTTTCCTTCTAAGTCAGAATCAATTGACCAGGATGATTCAGAAGATGTTGTCTCTGACACAGAGCCTTTGACTGACTCTGTGCCACCAACGTCTACATCAATAGTTGTCCATCGCAATCACTCTCCAGGAGATGTCATCGGGGAGGTTCATGGTCCAAGGCAAATGAGAGGTAATACACGAATCAACTATAAAGACTTGGTTCGCTTTGTGTGTTTTACTTCTCAATTTGAGCCTAAGAAAGTCTGTGAGGCATTGCAAGATGAATTCTGGGTGAAAGCTATGCAAGAAGAATTGGAACAGTTTGTGCGCAATGATGTTTGGTACTTGATTCCTCGCTCTTCTCATACTAATGTAATTGGCACAAAGTGGGTGTTCAAGAATAAGTCGAATGAGCACGGAGAGATTGTCTGTAACAAGGCGCGTCTAGTTGCACAGGGATATACTCAGGTTGAGGGAATCGACTTTGATGAAACTTTTGCACCCGTGGCTCGCTTGGAATCTATCCGTCTACTTCTGGGTGTTGCTTGCAATTTGGGCTTTAAACTATATCAAATGGATGTTAAAAGTGCATTTCTCAATGGGGTACTTCAAGAGGAATTTTATGTGGAGCAACCAACTGGTTTCGAAGATCCTCACTTCCCAGATCATGTTTTTCGGTTGAAGAAGGCTCTGTATGGTCTCAAACATGCACCTCGGGCCTGGTATGAACGCTTGACTTCATTTTTAGTTGATCACGGGTACAAAAGAGGGGGAGTAGACCAGACTCTGTTTATCCACAATGAAGATGGAGACCTGATGGTGGTTCAAGTATATGTTGATGACATTGTGTTTGGCTCTGTCTCTCAGAAGAAAGTGGATGGATTTGTCAAGATGATGACTGATGAATTTGAAATGAGCATGTCTGGCGAATTGAGTTTCTTTCTCGGACTTCAAGTGAAGCAAACAGACGAGGGGATGTTTATCTCTCAAAGCAAATACGCTCGGAACCTAGTCAAAAGGTTCGAACTAAATGGGAGTAAGTCAGCAAAAACTCCAATGTTCACTACGACAAAGCTGACTCGAGATGAAGATGTCGACACTAAATTATACAGAGGAATGATCGGAAGTCTACTTTATCTGACTGCAAGTAGACCTGATCCGTGCTTGAGTGTGGGTATCTGTGCGAGGTATCAGGCCAAGCCGAAAAAATCTCATTTGTAGGCAGTTAAACGCATCATCAAATATGTGAAAGGAACTGTGGAATATGGTCTGCACTACACCAAAGATACAAACTGATATAAAACATGTTCTTGGAAAATAGTTTCTTATATATAAAACAATATACAAATAATAAATAGTTTCTTATATATATAATGATTTTTAGGAAAAAATACATAATCACACATATATATAAAACATATATATACATATAAATATATAAAATAAATATGCAATTAATTTTGTAGAAAATAAATTGTAATTAATTTTGTGCTTATAATAATTAATATGTGTATATGAATGTGTATAATTTTTAAAATTTTGAAAAGTATAGGGTTTTTTTGGATAAAAAAAAATATAGGGTTTAAACTGTGACGAAAAAAAAGTAAAGGGTTTTTTTTTGTTTATCCCTTACATATATGTTAAAATTTGAAAAGTTTAGTTTTTATTTGTGAGTTTTAATATAGTTGAGTATTTAATTTGGAAGTGAGATAGTTGAGTATTTAATTTGGAAATTTGGTTAAAGTTCAATATTTAATATGTGAATCTCCCATATATAAATATAAAGATAAAATCAAATCTAATCTAATAATACGATTTTCTTAGAAAATTTTTCATATCTCTGAAATAATTTTCTACAATTATGCTTAACATTTAAATAGAAGAATCGTTAGGTTATTTCTTCCAAAGGATATATATATATATATAGCATAAAGATATTTTTTGAGAGATCTCCCATTCCACGGGAGCTAAAAAAAAAAAATACGTGACAGCAACATCCACAAGCCATGCGATGCAGTATTCCATACAAATATTTTGGGGGAAAATATCATAAACCTACATTTAACTGGTGTTTTTAATTGTTCTTGCGCAATCTAATTTATAATATGACGGATTACTGTTTTGAGCTACTCATATATGTATAATTACTGTTTTCAAATGTTTTTTTACCAATATACAAAATTGGATAGTATGTTCCAAATACTTGTAACTTGGCCTAAGAAATAAAATTTTGGACGGACGGCCAGGATCATCTCACTAATCGTACGGTGGAAAATGCACCGTGCAACCGAATGATGAGGTATTCCTTTTTTTGGACCGACGGCCAGGATCATTTTTTTAATTTCAGTTACAAGCCCACCCAATTTCTATTTTGATTTTCTTTTCTTTTTCCCCCACACTAGAAAATATTAAAAAAAAAACGAAAGAACAAATCTCTCTCTCTCTCTCAAGGATCAAAGATCTCGCCATGGCATGCACACTTCCATATAACGGGATAAAATTCTCCAGAGCCATGGTCATCATCATCATTAGGGGGACGAACGGTCACAAGGGTAGGGATGCATGGCGTGCATTTCAAGCACTTATCCACACACGAAGGAGGCTTTGAACCCAATTTCTTCTCAAATTCTTGCATGTACTCTTCATGATCATGATGACGACGAGCTCCTGATTATATATATATAAATAAATTAATGAACAATAATAAAAATATATATAGCTAACACAACATGCATGTATATCTTTTCCATTTCTTCACATATACATATTATTAGTGTTAGGGAGGGTTACCTGATATATGACGAAGAGATATGAGAAAGAATAAGAACAATGCAGCTCTCAGGTTATATTTTCTTGACGAAAACATTATTTTCTTGAAATGTGGTCACCTTGTATATTGATTCATTATATATATTCTCGATAGATCATATCTTATTATATAATGCTTATTATAACAAGATTCATACAGATTTGGAATATCTTTCTATATATGATAGGTTTCTAATTTCATGTCTTGACTGACTCCTATGTTAAGGAGCTGCTTTTTTTAACAATAGCATGTAATGAGAAAATAATGTACGTTTCATATTTCAGATATAAAATGTATACATACTTATGGAAAAACGCATGGCTATATATGTTATGAATATATATATATAAAGAAGGTTATTCTACCAATAGCATGCAACGAGAAAATGTAAATTCATCTTGCCATATATACTTTTATGGGAGAACGCATGGCTATATATGTTATAAAGCCATGTAAAAAAACTGATTATTCTAACAATATCATGCAATGAAAATATACATTCTATACCAGCTATTCCCTCCGTTTCATAATCTTTGACCTTTTGTGTTTTGTTTTACTAAATGGTTATCATTATAGTTTTTTAGGTATAATTTTTAAAATATTTTCTAATTTTAATAAAAAAATACCAAATTCTAATGAATTATTAATAATAATGTAAAGTTTTGTTTTATTAAAGGGTACATATGACTTTTTCTCTATTTACATAAGAAATAAAACGTCAAGATTCATGAAAGGAGGGATATACAGGGGAAAAAAAATTCAGAAGTGAAGTTTATGATTCTAACATATCAGTCACGATCGATGATCCCAAACACACACTAGAAATCTATCTATAAATTTTCAAAGAGAGAGAGAGAGAAAGAGTCAAACTATTCAAGTAAGCAAGGTCGTAAACGTTTTTCCATGTAAAATTAAAGACCAAAACTTGTAACATTAACGGTGTTACTGAAAGCCATTTATCATTTAAGAAAATGAAAATTTAAAAAAAATACCTGAATTTCTTAATTGTTACAAAGTAAAATCTAAATTTTATTTTTTGCCAAATAAAATCACTACTTGATTATCGAGTTATAAATAAATTTAAACTTTATAGCATTCATTCTTTAATTAATATAGATATGTAAAACATAAAGATGAAATCAAATCTAATATTACGTTATTTCTTTTAGAAATCTTTTTCATATCTTTTTGATAATTTTCTACTATATTCTTCGTATTTCTTAATAGATATTGAGGTTCTACAATTATGCTTAACATTTAAATAGAAGAGTCGTTGGGTTATTTGCTCCAAAGAAAATATATATTCCACGGGAGGTAACACAACATACGTGACAACGACACCCATAAGTCGTACTATGTAAAATTGCATACAAATATTTTGGGAAAAGATATCATAAACCTACATTTAACTATATATATATATATATATATATTGTTCTTGCGCTGTCTAATTTATAATATGAGGGATTACTGTTTTGAACTACTATATGTATAATTACTGTTTTCAAATGTTTTTTTTACCGATATATAAAGGCGTGGTGAGAGGTATTCACCTGGACTTTCTTGGTCTTTTAAGAGATGTAGTCGGGCTAAAAATCCAGTGAATTTCTGGATTATGAAAAAAAAACACTTGGCCGAAGAAATAAATTTTTAGATGGTTTTGTTAATGCTCGGCGTAGCTAACCGAAGGTAGATGGATGGACGGCCAGGATCATCTCACTAATCGTACGGTGGAAAATGCTCCGCGTAACCGAATGATTTGGGGGGGGGGGGAGGTTTCGTTTATGGACCGGGGACTTTTAGTAAACCTTATAGTATTTATTATTTCGGCGCTACAAGCCCACCCAATACATAAATATAATAATAATACATTAGATAAAAAAAAAATATAAAAAAGTGTTTGGTGGGGGTTTTGTTTATTATTATTATTTTTTGTTTAAAACGTGGGCGGCTTTGCCCGCCATCTACTCTCTTTTTTTTATATTTTTTTTTTATCTAATGTATTATTATTATATTTATGTATTGGGTGGGCTTGTAGCGCCGAAATAATAAATACTATAAGGTTTACTAAAAGTCCCCGGTCCATAAACGAAACCTCCCCCCCCCCCAA
>NW_010969548.1:5024-7856 GCF_000463585.1 Tarenaya hassleriana | reverse complement strand
GGCGGATGGTCGGCGAGGGGGAGTTAGCATAGAGCTGCTTCGCCCGGCAGTCGGCGGCATCGGGGATCGATGTCTGTAGTGGGTATGGAGATGACCGGTACCGAGAGCCGTGATATCGGTGACCGATGAGGAGTATGAAGATCACTTGAGGTCCTCGCAAACGATTTTGCTTGGACTGTTGCGCCTCGTGTTCGACACAGGCATGAATGAGTTGTTGAATTACCTACGTGTGAGATACACGTAGAGACGATTGACGGATTTGTTTGAGATTGCTGATTGATTTTAACGATGATTGATTTGATTGATATTTCTCGTCGCTTGTATATTATAGTATTGACTATATTGCTTGGCCGTTTTCAATAAAAATAGAAATCTCGGGTTACACCCGAATTCCTCCCTAAGCACATAGCTTAGGACGTTGTTACGCAACGTTTCAGATCGTGAGCAACAGTAGTGACTAAGGCAGACGTGGGTTCCGGTGACAATTGGACTATCCAGATCATGTATAATTATTTTGTCATACTTTATTTTTTTAAAATAAAGAGTGGTGATCTTTAGACTCTTGTATTATACAATTCACCATTCTCATGGATATTATCGAATTCTAGTGGCAACTTTAAGCGATATGCTACAGCTCCTACTTTTTCGATCACTTGATATGGTCCAATATATCGCGGCTAGAGTTTTCCCGTCTTTTCGAATTTCGCATGCCTTCGGATACCCTTCCCTCGAAGAAATACTTGATCACCCACATCCACTGAGAAACCTGTCTTCCCCGATCTGCATATGATGATTTTTTTTCTATGCAACTCATAAATGCGTCTTGATACCGTGGATAATCTTCGTTGTATCTTCCACACTGTCAAGTCTGAATGCTCGTCGCTCTCTTATCTCTGTACAACACAATAGCGTCTTTCAAGGACGTTTATACAATGCCTCGTAAGGTGGTATATCAATATTGACGTTATAACTGTTGTTGTATGCAAATTCGCACAACATCGGATAACGATCCCACGAAACTCCCCTATCCATAATGTACTCCTTCAACGTGTCCTCAACGTCTGGATGATTCGCTCCGACTGTCCGTCTATCTATGGATGATACGTCGTACTCATCTTCAGCTGCGTACCCAAGGCGCTCTATATCACTCCCCACAATCAGGTGGTAAATCGAGAGTCGCGATCTGAGATGATATTGCTAATAACTCCATGTAGTCAAATAATCTCATCATCATATTTTTGTGCCAGCTTGTCCACGGTATACTCTTGCTGAATCGGAATAAAATGTGTCGACTAGGTTAATCGATCAATGATTACCCTAATGACATCCTTCTTTGTTCGCGTCATCGAGAATCCAACGATAAAATCCATAGCAATAGAGTCTTACTTCTACTCTAGGATCTCTAACAATTGTAGCTTTACACGTGACACTTGTCGCTCATCGTTTACTTACTAACACGTAAGTTATCGAAAAACAAAATCTATGATTCCTTTCTTAATACCAAACCAGGTGTACCATTGCACAATCCTCGATACATCTTGTTGGCTCCTAAATGGATATCTAGTCTTGATTGATGAGCTTTCCGTAAGATGTCTTGTGTCAAATCATTATCATCTGGTATACACAACGGTGATGAAGTTTCAAAATATGCTCGTCATCTAACGTATAGTCATTCTCACTGTATTTATTAATCTCTTCAATGAACATACCAAATATGGGTCTTTGTGTTGTCTCGCGAGCACTCGCTCCCTTAAGCTGCGAACTTGATCCTCTTCAATAATCACCATGTGTCCCTACATGACTGACAACTTCACTATGTTCTCTCCTGACGAAGGCAAGACTCGTATGGTCGATAGAATTCTTTTCCAGTTTAAGGCATCTGCAACTATGGTTGCTTTGTTTGGGTGATATGCAATCTCCAATCGTAACCAGCTATCAACTCAAGCCATCGTCGCTATCGAAGATTCAAATCCTTCTGAGAGGTTACATGGTCAAACTCCTATGGTCCTTCTTGAACTTAACCTTTTCACCATATCGATAGGATCTCTGTTTCGTTAGCAGACATTTTCCACTCCATAATAGATTCGTTCTTTGAGGGATCCACCTGAATCCTACGAGTCGAGACTACATGCCCCACAAAGCCAATCTTATGCAGCTAAAACGCTCACTTGTTGAATTTGGCATACAACTGGTTATCCCTTGTATGTTTTAATACCTTCTGCAATTGCTCTTTGTGTTTCCCTTAGTCTAGTGAGTGTAACAACATGTCATCAATGAATATAATGACATACACATCCAGATAGTTCATGAAAATTCGGTTCATCATCTGCATGAAGATCGTTGGAGCATTCATCAGTCCAAACGACATGACAATGAATTCGAAGTGACCAACATATCTTCTGTACATCCTCGATTTCACACGAATATGATGGTATCCAGATCGCAAGTCAATCCTGGAATACCAATTTTCTCCCTGTAACTTATCAAGCAATCATCAACCATCGGTAGCGGATAACGATTTTTGATGGTTACTTGGTTAAGTCCTCTATAGTCCATGTAGAGTCGCATTGTTCATCCTTCTCTTTTACAAGCATTACTGGTGCATCCTAAAGAGATACATTCGGTCGAATGAATCTCTGCTCCATCAAATCATTCAACTATTGCTTCAACTCTACCATCTCGGTAGGAGCCACCTGATATGGGATATTGGCTCCGTACCCGGTATTACATTAATAGAAAAATCGACTTCACTCTGCAGTAGTAGTCCAGGCAAGTCTTCTGGAAATATATCCTCGAATTCTTGAACCACTAAAGTGTCCACAAGTTTTACCT
>NW_010969548.1:0-505 GCF_000463585.1 Tarenaya hassleriana | reverse complement strand
GCCAATAATAATAATAATAATAACGATAAAAAAAAATAACATTAAGAATAATAATAATAAATAAATAATGGGGCAAACAATCCAGGAATTAGATCGACTCGGTCTAACCTTAAATTCAAAATTTAACCATAATATGACTAAATTCGGTTCGAAATGGACCACACGTAGCTTAGACTAAAACGCTACGACCGGGTAAGTACCAATCTCGGGGCGAGCCGAACTGGTAATCCGGACGGGCCGGAACCTAGTTTGATCGAACCGATGATTTAAAAGATTAAATAAAAAAAAATAAGTAAAATAAATAAGAACAAATTTAAAAAAAAATTATGTTTGACCGTGTGTAGGTAAGTAATAATGCATGACTGCGTGTGATTGGGGAATCTTGTCAGGGTAGATGGCATAGCATTGACCTTACTCGGATGGATTCGGGTAAAGTTCAGTGCATGATTGTAGATGGGTTTTCAGTTATATCACGATATTTGCCTTGATTGTAAATCTTCGCGGA
>NW_010969547.1:0-363 GCF_000463585.1 Tarenaya hassleriana | reverse complement strand
TTTCCATTCTGAAAACAGAAGTTCGGATGCAAAAATAGGAAGTTTTCTCGAAACGTAACACGGTCATGTCGAATGTCAACACGGTCTGTGTCAGTTGTCTGATCAAAACTTATGCGCTTCTGCACGGGCTGGACATGGGCAAGTTGTAGATCGACACGATCGTGTTTCACATCGACACGGTCCGTGTCAAATGTCTGTAGGAATTTTTTTCGTTTTCTTGCCTTTGCACGGTCGTGTTTCACATCGACACGGTCGTGTTCCAGTGCAACTCGAGCTGGAAGTGTCTTTATCGTTCTGTTCCAGTCCAATATGCTCCGAAGTCCTCGATTATGTTCCTCTGGCGCCCATAATGCGTCTATTACC
>NW_010969546.1:0-363 GCF_000463585.1 Tarenaya hassleriana | reverse complement strand
CCCCCCAGGCCACAAGCCAGCCAGTTTGACCAGAAATGCCTGCGAACGGTATAATCATGAATAAGAAGAGCAAGCGGTAAACGAGTGCGAAGGGAGCGAAGCGAGTTTTTCTTTTTAAGGAAGTCTAGTCTCCTTCAGGCGAGTTGAACGAACGGTCTACTCAAGCTCCTGAGAGCGAGCGGAATAGCTATTATAAGATGAAGCTACAGCTTTACTCTAAAATAGATATCTCTTTGCTCTTCAGCCAGGAAGTCCGAAAGCAAGTAAGTTGTAGGACAGGCCAGTCACCAGTAGTTCTAGTTTTGTTGATTGGGAGGATTTCTTCTAGGATTGCTCGGGCTCTGCTAGGGATTGTTCATCCCC
>NW_010969545.1:0-363 GCF_000463585.1 Tarenaya hassleriana | reverse complement strand
AAAGCCTTGGCTTCACGTCCAATGACCGTGGCGTCTAAACACATGGGTTACAACTATGCGGCGGAGTAAGTAAAATAACGTTAAAAGTAGTGGTATTTCACTGAGTCTTGCTAAGAGCCACGTCATGTCCCATTGGCAAGGCACCCCTAATTGAGTTCCTGGTTCGAATTCGACACGATTTCAAAGAATTCGGAGATGTTTGATCCGATTACCTCCCGGAGTGAAGATCATGAATTAACTCGAGAAAACGGAACGAAAAAACGGATTCGAAATGAGCGAAAAATCAGATCAAGATGAAAATTTTCGTCGTCCATCGATTAACCATTGAAAAACGAATCCTTCAAGCTAAGGCGAGAAAGTTCT
>NW_010969544.1:0-363 GCF_000463585.1 Tarenaya hassleriana | reverse complement strand
CGTTCATAAGATAGGTTCAATTATTAATTCTGAACGCATAGGTTGGACTTGATAAGGAATTATTAATTCGACATAGGAACTATGATAGAGGACGTTAATGCTTCTAACGTAGACCTAAAGATGCGGAAGCTGATAGGAAAGCATTAGTTAGAGAACAATAGATCCCTGACTGGACGCGTTCTAGGATAGAAGCTAGAGTTTCCCAAATCGACCTCAGACTGCAATCCAACCACATCTATTTAGATAATCCGTAGCATCGGTGAACCCCTGAACCTACAATGTTTTTAATTATAGTTTTTCCTAACCAACCAACAAATCTTGCGCTCTATTCTTACTAGGATCATCATCGACACCATCACCTCT
>NW_010969543.1:0-363 GCF_000463585.1 Tarenaya hassleriana | reverse complement strand
ATATATATATATATATATATATATCAGATTAAAAGTGGATAAATTAATTTTGGACAAAACCACGTGGGATTATGGTACGTGTGGGCCTTATGACAACCAACGCATTATATGAGTATTAGGCCCATAAAATTGCGATGTTAAAACTAACTCCCCAATGAATGATCTTTGCTTTGTCCTCATGCTTCTTCATTTCAGTTTCAGGGCTTTTGATCCACTGAAGTGAAGATTTCAGCCGACAGTCTTCGGGTAATGTCCCATTGCTCAAAAACCTTCAAAGCAATGAAGATGGAAAATGCATTCGCAGTGCACAAACCCGAAACGCTCTGTCTTATTATTCTGCTTTTGGGTTCATAGTACAAAAAC
>NW_010969542.1:0-363 GCF_000463585.1 Tarenaya hassleriana | reverse complement strand
TAGTGTAAATGCTTTTTATTGTAACTATCATGACATTGATATTTTTTTTAAACTCAACCCTGATTTTTATTTTAATATAGCTTTTTAAGTATATAATGACAATTAGTTTAATCGTTTTCTATTATGTCACTATCTTGACATCCGACTATTTTTTTAAATCAACTTATGTCAATATAATTTTTTTCTAGTATAAAATAAAAAAAATCGCGTTTAAAATTTCAAAACTCGAAAATTATTTAAAATTTACTTTTAGATCGATTTAATTTTGCTTAACCGGAAAAAATGTTTAAATACCGGAAGGCGATCCCACGCACGAATAAAAGACAAACCAGAAGTACAGAAAAACTAAGTCTAAAAACATAG
>NW_010969541.1:0-363 GCF_000463585.1 Tarenaya hassleriana | reverse complement strand
TGTATTGCATGTCTGTAAGCCCCGCTGTCTCAACACATCTTCTAAAATCCTCCATACCTGGAGAAGAAGCATTGATGGTTTCGTGGTCAGACCTTTCATTGTGGAATAATAATTGGTTGAAATCTCCTGCAATAACCCAAGCACTATCTCTCATCAGCTCGTGACTGCTTAGCTCAACGAGTTCCTTCCAAACTGTCATTCTTTCCAAGGCTGTGTTTTTTGCGTAGACGAAAGTTGCTGTAAAAACCCTTTGTCGAACAGGGTCAAATACCCCACAGGTAACTGCTTGGCTCGAAGCTTTGTAGATGTGGAGTATAATAGTCGGATCCCATGTCACCCATATTCTTCCGGATGGATCAGCTC
>NW_010969540.1:0-363 GCF_000463585.1 Tarenaya hassleriana | reverse complement strand
GACACATTTAATAAAAATTATGTAAGCGTATGTATATATGTATGAATATATATATGTGTTGTTTTTTAATCGTTTATATTTTATATTTGATTTTTAATCTCTCTATATATATGTATGTACTATGTATGTATGTACATATATATATGTATATATATGTACGTATGTATATGTGTGTATTTTTTTAATTCATTTATATTTTATATCTGATTTGAAATTTATGTATGTATATATGTATATATCTTATTAAATTATCACTAATTTTTACTCATGAAAAATAGGTTTTAAAAAAATAGGTGATATGATTTAATAAAAAATATGTAAACCTATGCATATATGTGTTTATATTTGTATATAGATATATAT
>NW_010969539.1:0-363 GCF_000463585.1 Tarenaya hassleriana | reverse complement strand
TTAACGCTTTTCACCTAATCAGATCCAGAAAACGATCTTTCTGGGAATCCATTAGACCCAACAGCATAAACGAAAAGGATTAATGACAAATTCAGAACAACGTGAAGCTGCAAAGGGGAAACAATACGAAAACACAACATTCAAGATTTTCAAAATTCAATATATCCTTCAATCATTTATTTTTGACAGTTTTTTCTTCTTTAGCCTGACTGAAGTATTTTGCTTGGTTTATTTAGCCAAAATGTTAGGAACTTCTTCTGTAAAACAAGACATGATTTGACACGGTTGTCTATTCGAATGTTCTATATTCATTAAGAAATAAAAGTAAAACAAGACGTAAAAATTCATACTTCGAATATGAGA
>NW_010969538.1:0-363 GCF_000463585.1 Tarenaya hassleriana | reverse complement strand
ACACACCGAAGAAGTCTCTCGGACACACCGAAGAGAAGAGGCCTCGGACACACCAAGACACCAAGATAATCTCGACACTAAGTGGAGAAAAGATAGAAATTCGATTTCTGATTCAAGTCTACTGAAAAGTAGCGTTTTACAAGTGCTAATATAGGAGAAAGAAGTCAACATTTTCTTAAATGCAACGAGCCATGCATGGCTTTGAATTTTAAATAAACTAGCTGTTGGAAATAGCTGTTGGAGTGTGTCATGCAGCCTTTAATGTCGTCCATGCAGCCCATAATGTCGTCCATGTAGCCTTGAGTATGTCGGGCTTATAGCTGGACCGTAAATAGCATCTTCGTGGTTGTGGTTTCGATACTC
>NW_010969537.1:17087-20869 GCF_000463585.1 Tarenaya hassleriana | reverse complement strand
CAAGAGTTGGTCAGCCCCGGACCAGACGCAGGAGACAGACGGACCGAGAAGCGTGCAGGTCAGACCGAACTGACCAAGAATGGTCTTGGTCCGGAGCTGACCACACGTGGTCCGCCGGACCAAGCCTTCAGGTCAGCCGGTCCGTGGGCCTCGGACTAAGCTTGGTCCGCCGGACCAAGCTCCTGGTCCGGTGGACCGGGATCCGGAATATTTCCAAATATTCGTTTTTAGGGTTTTCTAATCTTATTTAAGTTTAGGGTTTCGTCTAAACTTAATTAGAGCCGACCTAAAACTCAGAAAAACACCCTAGAACCCTAGAGAAGCTGTTCTCTTGGATTTCTATTGTCCCGGGATTGGATCTCGTCTCTTGAGTTACCCTTTTCTTCACTAATCCTAGCAGATTCGTTCCAAACTGTTTGGAATCCTTCCCGTCGGTGTGGATACGTGTAGAGGAGCTGTACTTTCAGCTCTTGGTGATTTAGAACAGGCCCCGGATCGAAATAAACTTCAAGACTCATCGAGAACGAGGTAAGTAACGATTCCCTCGGTGATATACACGATCTTTCGGGTTCTGCGAGTTTGGTTGCGTGTGACGTTTGACTAGGTTTAGATTTTTCTTCCGCTGCATGAAACCTAGTAAACCAAACCCTAGATCGATATGATCGCATGCTAGGAACCCGTAGATTCCCAACAGTTCGTGGTCCGTTCGTTCCGCCTCCAGCAGTTCGTCCGTTCTGCCATTGCCAGTCCGTCCGTTCTGCATTTCTGGTCCGTCCCGGCAGACTTCGATTGCTCCGTTCTCACTCGTTTCTTACCCGAATCGCGCACCGTTTGTTTCTACACCTTCCTTGGAACGTCCTCTTTCATGTCCAATCAATAGATTATTGGAAACTCATATTTACAAGATGAGGTACAACTCGAATCGTCCGTACCTCGAATAACTTGTGAATTCTGAATTTCCAAGTTCTACTCAATTTTCGTTTGCTCATAACTTCCTCGTTTCTCAGTCAAATCGAGTGTCGTTTTCTTCTAGATCTTCGTTGAAATATTCTGTATATTTTTGCCTTATTTTACCCTCCTTTTATTCCCGAAAATAATTTAAATAATTCGTATGGGAATCGGGGTATTACACCTCTTGCCTTAGCCGTCTTAGCAATCTGCGTCCATCCATGCTCTAGTATCGTCTCTCAGTCCGTGGATGAATGTGGAAAGCAACAGTCGCTTATCCATGTCGTGATGTGGACAAAGGCGTTGATGGCCTTTGAATCTCTCCCATGCATCATATAGACTCTCATTCACTCTCCTGAGTGAAGTTGTGTATGGCTCTCTGTACAGCTGGGTCTTCTCTGGGGAGTAGTATTTAGCCATGAATTGCTCCTCTAGCTCCTCCCATGTCGTAATCGAGTTCGCCTCAAGGGTGTAGAGCCAATCTCTCGTCCGGTCCATCAGTGAAAAAGGAAAGGCCTCCAAGTATACATCTTCATCAGTCATCCCTCGTGCCTTTCTAACTGATCTGCACAACATCTTAAACTGAGTCAAGTGAGCAATGGGATCCTCTGTAGGCCATCGTGATGCACTGTGGCGGTAGCTCGAAACTATCTATGGGCGGTCTGTTGATGGATGATAGGAGTTGATGTGCTTCGGTGCAATGTAAGAACCCAAAGTCTCCTCTGCAATGTAAGTAGCTTCCCCCTCAGCCTGCTGATCGTAGAGCGGATTCATGTGCTCTTGGTTCATGTGGTTTTGATTCTCTTGATGCTTCTCATCATGAACCGCACGCTCTTGTTGACGGTCGTGCGAACTACTTGACCTCGACATAGCTTCTCTTCTTTGCTGAGTTCAGATATCTCTCAAAGTACGCTCAATCTCTGGATCGTAAACTAGGTCTTCTCTCCAAGTAGATCTCCTTGTCATACACTAGAACCCTGTAAACGACAAAGAAAAAGAAAACTCGAGACCAAGTGAATCCACAAAAACCAAAGAAAACCAAAAAGAAAAAGAAAACAAAAACCAAAGCAAAAACCGAAAAACCTAAAAGACTATAAAAAGCACGACTCTATCTAAATACAAGCAAAGATCTAGAATCAATAAAGACCTAGAAATAGGCTAACCAGTCTCCGACAACGGTGCCAAAAACTTGATACGTTTGTACCGAGTATAGAATTTATAACCCGATTCACAACTCACCGCAAGGATACAGATCGTCGTAACACGGGGTCGAACGTAAGGACGGTAGCTAAATCTAAATCCTAATCGAAACCAAATCAAAGTAAGCAAGTAGAAGTAAAGCAATAAAAACGTGTAAACTAGCAAGCAAGGATGACTACGAGTGTCGGGATCGTATTCGCGTGTATGGATATTTACTAAGCATGCGAGAATAACGATATCGTACTTGTATTCGGGAATCATCAAGCAACAAGAATAGAGAATTCACCTCTCGGTCTACTAACTCATTACCTAGAGTAACTCGTCAATCTCTCGATCTATTCAAGTCAACCCTAGATGCATGAAGAACGCTATCATCAATTCTAAATCGATTAAACCATATCTCTATGTGAATAATACGATTCATCTATCGATTTCAATCCAAAACTAAACCCAAATCTCTATGTGATTCAGAATCTAAGATTATTGACCAAGTGATTACCAATCACCAATAGAATAAAAGCACAAATCGATAAACCGAAACAAGCGTAATGTCAAAATCCAAGTTAAGGTCCAAACATGTTGGGTTTCGCTACGGATTCCTAGCATGCGATCATATCGATCTAGGGTTTGGTTTACTAGGTTTCATGCAGCGGAAGGATAATCTAAACCTTGTCAAACGTCACACGTAACCAAACTCATTCATAAAACCCCGTATAATCGTGTATATCACCGTGGGAATCGAATACTTACCTCTTTCCTGAAGAAACAGAAGTAGGAGTCGATCTGGGGCCTGTTTAATCACCTAGGACTGAAGTTACAGTCCCTCTACACGTATCCACATCGACGGGAAGGATTCCAAACGTTATTGAAACCGATCTGTTAGGATCTGTGAAGTATATGAAGTGGGATCTAATCCCGGGAGCTAGAACTATTAAAGAAACAATTTCTTCTGAGTTTTTGCTCTGTCGTAGGATTCTGAAAAAGTGAGTTCTACACTAAGACGACGTCCAACACCTCCTAATAAGTTAGAAACCCTAATCTTTGTGAAAAGAGACTTTTTCCGAGTATTGACTCGGTCCGAGGAAGAACTCTGACTCGGTCGAGTCAGAACGAATCAGCCCAAGCCCATTGTCAACTCTTGACTCGGCCCATTGAGTATAGACTCGGTCCGAGTCAAAACCTTGACTCGACCGAGTCAAAACATCAGCCAAGCCCAAAACACTTTCTGTTGTGAAAAGAGACTTTTTCCGAGTATTGACTCGGTCCGAGTCAGAACTCTGACTCGGTCGAGTCAGAACGAATCAGCCTAAGCCCATTGTCAATTCTTGACTCGGCCCATTTAGTATTGACTCGGTCCGAGTCAAAACCTTGACTCGACCGAGTCAAAACATCAGCCAAGCCCAAAACACTTTCTGGGCTTCGACTCGCATGGAACTGACTCGGTCCGTGTCAAATACTGACTGGTCCGAGTCAGAAGGCTGAAAACATCCCGACACTCTGATTTGATCTGAAAACTGTTTTCCCGACCAAATCCAAGTCTTCCTTTCCAATACTTCACATATAAGTCCATCCCTAATGGTGTGTGACCCTGTAGGCCCATTCGCAGTGGCAGTAGCCTCGAGAACCATTCCCGA
>NW_010969537.1:15806-16880 GCF_000463585.1 Tarenaya hassleriana | reverse complement strand
GGCCACGCATTTTCATAGTCCGACTTCCACGAGAGGGCCCAGCGATATCTCTCCTATTGAGGAGGTGATAAGTCCCATATTGCATGTCTATTATCTCCATATGATTCGTGAACGTATCTGATCAACGCCGTTATAATCATCCGGTTAAAGACGACGTTTGACGCAGTCAAGACACGTCACTCCTCATATCAGATACTCTAGACATCTCAGGTCTGAGGATCGAAGAACGAACCGCTGTATGAGATTCAAGTCATGACTCTGTCCATGTGACAATCTCATGCGGGTCCACCAGTCACTCGTTCACAACGAGTACCCATGATTGTGATATGCGTCCAATGCATCGATCACACCTCATGCTAGTCTTAATTCATCATTGTTCCCATAATCATAACTGACCGGGGAGTTTAGAATCATTCTATAATGATTCAAGGATACCGAAATATAACAAACATGCCAATCATATAACGGGAATGTAATGCATTCATAAACCAATGAATCAATACAAAGTCAAAATGTCATATCACGGATCATCCTAGAGCATTACAACCAACAATCTCCCACTATGCTCTATGATCTATCCTACAAGCATCTAATCCCCATACCCACAACATGACCATCATGCTTTAACGAAGGGAGAGGCTTCGTCAGCGGGTCAGCAATATTATCATTCGTCGACACTCTGCTTATCTTTACATCTCCTCTGTCGATGATTTCTCTGATCAAGTGAAATCGCCTGAGTATGTGTTTGGATCTCTGGTGTGACCGGGGTTCCTTTGCTTGTGCGATCGCACCATTGTTGTCACAATACAACTCAATGGGATCTGCAACGCTAGGAATGACCCCCAGGGCTCCCACGAATTTCCTGATCCAAACAGCTTCCTTAGCTGCATCCGATGCTGATATGTACTCGGCTTCTGTAGTCGAATCTGCAACGGTTGGCTATTTGGAACTCTTCCAACTTATAGCCCCACCGTTTAGGCAGAAAACGTAACCTGACTGCGATCTGAAGTCATCTCTGTCGGTTTGGAAACTAGCATCGGTATAACCCTTTATAGCGAGCTCGTCTTCCAATCC
>NW_010969537.1:10661-15422 GCF_000463585.1 Tarenaya hassleriana | reverse complement strand
CATCGAAAAGACCGATCCTAGCCAGGATTTTACTCCTTGCAAGGTAGGAATGTCATTTCCGATGAGCAATATATCATCTACATAAAGCACAAGAAAGACGACTGCGCTCCCATTGACCTTCTTGTAAACGCCTGGCTGATCTTCGTTTTGCAGGAAGCCAAACGCTTTGACTGCCTCGTCAAATCGAAGATTCCAGCTCCTCGAAGCCTGCTACAGTCCATAAATGGATCTCTGAAGCTTGCACACCTTCCTCGGACTCTTAGGATCGACAAAACCCTCGGGTTGTGTCATGTACACATCCTCGAGCAAATTCCCGTTAAGAAATGTGGTCTTGACGTCCATCTGCCATATCTCGTAGTCATAATACGCAGCTATGGCCAGCAAAATCCGTATGGATTTAAGCATCATAACTGGTGAAAAGGTTTCATCATAGTCTATACCATGAATCTGCTGAAACCCTTTCGCGACGAGTCGTGCCTTATAGGTATGCACGATGCCATTCATGTCGGTTTTCTTCTTAAAAACCCACTTACATCCAATGGTCTTAATACCATCGAATGAGTCGACCAAAGTCCATACTTTGTTGTTGTACATGGACTGCATCTCAGACTCCATGGCCTGGTGCCATTTGTCGGAATCGGAACTTGCCGCAGCCTCTGAATACGACGTAGGCTCGTCATGTTCTAACAACATGAGTTCTCGTTTCCAGTCACAAGAAATCCGTATCTTGTAGCCTCTTGGCGAATTCTACCAGATCTCCGAGGTTCACTAGGAGGTGTTGTCTCAACAACTTGTGACACAGGTTGAACCGATTTTGACCTGTTCACTCGGTTCTTTGACTATTTGTGGTTCTCGAACTTCTTCGAGATCTATTCTACTCCCACTAACGCTCTTGGAGACGAACTCTCTCTCCAAGAAAGATCCATTCCGAGCAACAAACACTTTGTTCTCAGATGGGTTGTAGAACCAGTACACTTTAGTTTCCTTAGGGTAACCCACAAATACGCATTTATCAGACTTGGCGGATAGCTTATCAGAAGCCAGACGTTTCACGTGCATCCCCAAATCTTCATAAATGCTAACATGGGACGCTTCCCAGCGAGTCTTCTGCACCGACTTTGTTGGACAGTTGTTCAGTATAAGCGCTGTTGTTTCCAAAGCATATCCCCAGAAGGATTTAGGAAGATCGACCTGACTCATCATAGACCGTACCATATCCAATAAGGTTCGGTTCCACCTCTCAGAAACGCCATTCCATTGTGGCGTTTCAGATGGAGTCAGCTGTGAGACAATCCCACAATCTGCCAGATAGTCAGTGAACTCTTGGCTCATATACTCGCCACCTCGATCAGATAGAAGCAACTTGATCGTCTTGCCAAGTTGGTTTTGTACCTCGTTTCTGAAATTCTTGAACAGTTCAAGCGTTTCAGACTTATGTCTCATCAAGTAGACATAACCGTACCTACTGAAATCATCAGTAAACGTAACGAAATACAGATAACCTCCTCTAGCGGGCGAGCTCATAGGACCGCACACATCACTATGTATAAGTTCTAACAACTCCGTAGCCCGTTCTCCTTTTCTAGTAAAAGGAGATTTTGTCATCTTGCACATCAGACAGGAATCGCATGATTCGATTTATTCATAATCAAAAGAATCAAGAAGTCTATCAGAATGAAGCTTCGCAATGCACCTCCTCTAGCGGGCGAGCTCATAGGACCGCACACATCACTATGTATAAGTTCTAACAACTCCGTAGCCCGTTCTCCTTTTCTAGTAAAAGGAGATTTTGTCATCTTGCACATCAGACAGGAATCGCATGATTCGATTTATTCATAATCAAAAGAATCAAGAAGTCTATCAGAATGAAGCTTCGCAATGCATTTCTCGTTGATGTGGCCAAGTCGACAATGTCAGAGATAGGTCGGGTTTAAGTCGTTCGGCTTAAACCGCTTAGTACTAACGTTATAGATCGACTTGTATCTAGATGGTTCATCTTCCAAAACATAAAGGCCATTAAACTAGTAACCCTTACCATAGAATAAATCGCCTCTATAAATGGACAGACATTTGTTCTCAATAACAAATCTGAAACCATCCGAGTCTAAACATGAAATCGATATAATGTTCCTGCTGATGGCAGGTACAAAATAACAATCATGCAACTCCAATACAAGGCCAGAAGGTAAAGTGAGATCGTAAGTGCCGACAGTTAATGCAACAACTCTTACTCCATTCCCAACGCGGAGATCTACTTCTCCCTTCGCCAATTGTCTACTTCCTCGAAGTCCTTGCACATTTCCACAAATGTGCGAGGCACATCCGGTATCTAATACCCATGATGTAGAAGTAAACAAGTTCGCCTCTATAACGAAGATACCAGAAGTCGAAGCTTCTGTAAGCTTCTTCTTCCTCTGATCTTCCAGGTAGAGTCTGCAATTTCTATTCCAATGCCCGATGGTATGACAGAAATAACACTCTTCCTTCTTGGACTCAGGCTTAGGTTCAATGACAACTCTTGCCACTTTCCTCTTGCCCTTGCCCGCTTGGAACGTACCAGAAGTCGAAGCTTCTGTAAGCTTCTTCTTCCTCTGATCTTCCAGGTAGAGTCTGCAATTTCTATACCAATGCCCGATGGCATGACAGAAATAACACTCTTCCTTCTTGGACTCAGGCTTAGGTTCAATGACAACGCTTGCCACTTTCCTCTTGCCCTTGCCCTTGGAACGTTTCCTTTTGGTGGAACTCTTTCCAACAACTAGCATATCATTCTTCCCTCGGCTCCCAGCTTTCTCTTGGAATGACACATTCAACTGATCAACTATCAAAGAATTGTCCATGTCCTCTAATTGCTTACGCAATTCCGAAGGCATCTTTCCAAGCATCAAGCTGGACACGTCTAGATCATCATCCTCATGCTTCCAATAAGCGTCAATGATCGATCTAGAAGCCGTGGTCAGAGGCTTATCCTTCATAAGGATAGATCGCATGGTGAGATAAAACAGATTCCTGCAACAGATATGTTCTACAGAAAAAGACAAAACAAAAGACATAAAACATGCAAGTCGCTTAGTACACATACTAACACAGATAATAGATGCAATATGACAGGCTCCCACTAAGAAAAACACCTTCAATGAGTTTCTAAGTGAGCTAGGATCCATATTTCACATGCTTTTGAGTCAGCTAGGGCATGACGCTCAAAAAAATGCTATTTAGGTAGACAACCCATTGTCAATCACATCCTATGTGATTCCTAGATGTGTATGGGATAGTGATACGCTATCACTGCATGTTCCTCATCCCATCCTTACCATCAGGTCCAAGTCCGACTTGATAACTCAATTCAAGCTTAACCATATTCGAGCTATGAGAATCACGATTTCTCCATACTGTCTCACCAAGATAATCAGGCACGCTCAGCTAGGGCATGACCCGTAACCATGACGATCGATGCCTTGACAGTTGCTCTACTAATGGGCGGTAATAGCTTGAGATTTCATGAGGTATATGTGTGACTTGAACACTGAAATCTTGACTGAATTCAAGTCAGTTCAATCAAGTTGTTCCGATCATGTCGGTAGAATCAGAATCTCAGCTTAGACACTTGAAACGATGCAACAATTGCATCTAACAAAGTCTGACGAACTGACTCGGTCCGAGTCAATACTTGACTCAGTCCGAGTCAGAAGCCGAAATCTCCCCAAATTAGTCCGAACCAAAACGTGACGAACTAGACAACCTTCTGTACTGACTCGGTCCGAGTCAACACTTGACTCGGTCCGAGGTAGAAGCCTCTGAAGTCAAGTCTGTTCGATTTTGATTCGTTCTGACTCTGTCGAGTGAACACTTGACTCTGGCCGAGTCAAAACTCTGATTTGTCGTTCTGACTCTGTCGTTTTGACTCGGTCGAGTCAAAACTCTGTCTGTCCGAGTTAAAACTCTGAGAGACACTTTCAAGCTACGAAAATTAGGAATTCACCCTATTTCGATGCGCCATCAAGCCGCCTCCATCCAGAAAGTCATCCATGCATCAAATAACATTCATAATATTATTAAAGATGCATAGATCAAGCCTATCATGCAATTCTAACCATTAAAATCATGTAGACAAGCAACAAGCACGGCGATATATAGAAAACCAGGCTCTGATATCACTGTTGGGTTTCGCTACGGATTCCTAGCATGCGATCATATCGATCTAGGGTTTGGTTTACTAGGTTTCATGCAGCGGAAGGATAATCTAAACCTAGTCAAACGTCACACGTAACCAAACTCATCCGTAAAACCCCGTATAATCGTGTATATCACCATGGGAATCGAATACTTACCTCTTTCCTGAAGAAACAGAAGTAGGAGTCGATACGGGGCATGTTTAATCACCTAGGACTGATGTTACAGTCCTCTACACATATCACACCGACGGGAAGGATTCCAAACGTTTTTGGAACCGATCTGCTAGGATCTGTTAAGTATATGAAGTGGGATCTAATCCCGGGAGCTAGAACTATTAAAGAAACGATTTCTTCTGAGTTTTTGCTCTATCTTAGGGTTCTGAAAAAGTGAGTTCTACACTTAGGACGGCGTCCAACACCTCCTTATAAGTTAGAAACCCTAATCTTTGTTAAAAGAGACTTTTTCCGAGTATTGACTCGGTCCGAGTCAGAACTCTGACTCGGTCGAGTCAAAACGAATCAGTCGAAGCCCATTGTCAACTCTTGACTCGGCCCATTGAGTATTGACTCGGTTCGAGTCAAAACC
>NW_010969537.1:3886-10579 GCF_000463585.1 Tarenaya hassleriana | reverse complement strand
TCGCATGGAACTGACTCGGTCCGAGTCAAATACTGACTCGATCCGAGTCAGAAGGCTGAAAACGTCCCGACATTCTGATTTGATCCGAAAACCGTTTTCCCGACAAAATCCAAGTCTTTCTTTCCGATACTTCACATATAAGTCCATCCCTAATGGTGTGTGACCCTGTAGGCCCATTCGCAGTGGCAGCAGCCTCGAGAACCATTCCCGATCTACATGTCATGGTTAGCCTCTAGCAAGACGCCATGACTACCCACGTTGAATTGAGTTAGAGCTATGAAAAACCTGAATAAAGGGCTCTAAGCGGGAAGTAGAGTGCTTCCGTCTACTGGACATAGGTGGACGACTTTACTATAGTATAGGTCAGATGTTTCCGTGAGCGCCTCGGAATACACATATAGCCTCGAGAACCATTCCCGATCTACAAGTCATGGTTAGCCTCTAGCAAGACGTCATGACCACCCACGTTGAATTGAGTTAGAGGTGATCTAACCAAGGCATTAACAGCTCGAATTCTGATCCTTTGTTTCACGATATCATATGGTGAACAAGGGCATGGTTTGAGCCACCCTTCAAGTTCAACTGCTTTCTCGTCTTGGCAAATCGACTAATAAAATAGATGCAACTTCATCTATAGCGTGGCTACGCGTTTTTCATGGTCCGACTTCCATGAGAGGGCCCAGCGATATATCTCCTGTTGAGGAGGTGACAAGTCCCATATTGCATGTCTACTATCTCCATATGATTCGTGAACGTATCTGATCAATGCCGTTATAATCATCCAGTTAAAGATGACGTTTGACGCAGTCAATACACGTCACTCCTCATATCAGATACTCTAGACATCTCAGGTCTGAAGATCCAAGAACGAACCGTTGTATGAGATTCAAGTCATGACTCTGTCCATGTGACAATCTCATGCGGGTCAACCAGTCACTCGTTCACAACGAGTACCCATGATTGTGATATGCATCCAATGCATCGATCACACCTCATGCTAATCTTAATTCATCATTGTTCCCACAATGATAACTGACCAGAGTGTTTAGAATCATTCTATAATGATTCAAGGATACCGAAATATAACAAACATGCCAATCATATAACGGGAATGTAATGCATTTATAAATCAATGAATCAATACAAAGTCAAAATGTCATATCACGGATCATCCTAGAGCATTACAACCAACAAAACATACCCAAAACACAAATGAATCCCTAACCCATAGTGGTGGATCTACTCACGGTTCATGGAAAACAACAAAAAGCTCAAAGAAAAAGAGATAAAAGAGAGGAGAGAAAAGCTCATGTAGATGTGTAGTCTTCACGATCAAATCTTCCTTCTTCCCGAAATCACGTGAACTCCTATTCTTCTCTCACCAAAAGCTCTCCAAAAGTCTGTATCTAAGTGTTCTCTAAGACTTCTTTCTGTACTACGACGTGGCTAGGTCTTTTTTATAACTCTAGGGTGGCTCCCAAGAGTTCTCTTCCCATTAGGATGCTAAAAATCGCGAATTAGGGTTTTTCTTCCGACAGGTCCGAGTCCACATGGATCCGGACCGAGTCCAGATTTCTGGGCTTGAATTCGGCCTATTGGAATTTGGAATTGGCCTGCTCAATCCGGACCGGATCCAACTGGATCCGGATCAAACCCGGCAGAATTCTGGTCTTCACGATTTCGCTCATAACTTTCTGTTCTTGTATCGGATTTATGCGATTTTGGTGCGCGAAGCTCTTGACATGCTCTTTCCAATGGTACAAGTCTCGCACGATTTGGACTTCTGTATGAAAAGTTATTGGTCTTGCAATATGAGTACCTCATCCGAACTTCATCTCTAAAGCTCCAAAAAGCTCATTTTATAGTCCAATCATCTTCGAAACCTGTAACTCTGCAAAACTAAAGCATAACCGGGTTTTGTATCCTAACACGCCTAGAATGCCTATGAATACATGTGATTATCCTGTAAAACCTAGACAAACTCTCATAAGAATATTCAGAAAAATAGGAGTTATCAAATCCCCAGACTTAAACCTTTGTTCGTCCTCGAGTAAAGAACGAAGGAATAAAATCTGCAAAACGGAGAATGAAGAACATCGAATAGCATCATCGTGAGACTCAAAAGTGAAACGTCCATCCAATGCTAGCTTCCCGTGAATAGTACCCAAACCGGTCTACTTTTGATCTTTCTACCAAAGACTAATCTACCTAGCCATGGGATTTTTATTGCCACCTAGAACCCATTAGAGTCTCTACAACTCACCAAGCATGTTTCCGAATCTATCCTTATCTCAGCTTAGCCTCTTTGATCTAAGTTCTACTACATACCTATATTTTTATCTTTTTGTAGGATTTTTTTGTCAAACGCACACATCTTGGGTTTCTAGGACGTTGAAGTTGAAGGATGTCGATTTTCTTTATTCACTTCTTTTTTTTTCTTTCCTTTTCTCTTTTTTTTAAATACGATGTCTGACCCACAACTTAGACCCGAACCATCGATCGATGCACTCATGTCCTCGAAAGATTTTCGTTGACGAGATTCTTACAACGGAGTGTCGAGATGCTTTATTTTCCCAAGGCATTTGTTGAACTAGGTTTCGTCGATCTGCAAGACTCGGAAAAGGTTCTAAACGAAACTTATAACCTGGATATAGTCGTTTCAACTCCGTAGGTTCCATATAACAACCCCATCCCACAAACTTTATATAGAAAGTCTGGAGAAGCGCTTGTTTATGGTCATTAGCTCGACCTATCTTGCTCAAATGATGGGAGGGTCTGAGAGGCGAAGATAATCGATTTTTCGCCACTTTGAATGTTGAGCGTTAAGCGCATCTTTTGGACTTCGTGGGTGTTTGAGCCGTCTATCCTCCTTGGGTTTCCAAACTTGTGAAGGAGGTGGATCTTGTGAACGTTTGAGCGATGATTTTGCTCGTTTCGATCCTCTCTTGCACATTTCCCCTACTCGACAACCTGTAATGGAAGGTTCAAACATGGATATAGAATTATGAGCGGGATACGTACCTCTCTCCAATGCTGGTCTCCTATCCGTGTGTGTGTGTTCCTTTATCCCAAGCCCTTGAGGTAAGAGCTTCAGTTTCACCATCCGGGCGTTCTCTAGACTCCAATCCGCTTTATTCAGCGTCCCCATGCTAAGTGATGGCTCTCTGGTCTCTAGAACATCTTTAGTAATCATCGTGGAGGGCTCGAAGACATTCATAGAGGAATCAGACGTGTCAATGTGAAAAACGCTCGAAGTGCTCAGAGATTGGATCCGGTCTGAATCCAGGTTGGCTCGGTCTGAAACTAGGTCCGGATCCACCTCACCTGAATAAGCCTCGGAGCTGTGCGTTGTGATCCGGTCCGGATCCATTAGGAATCGGTCTGGATCCAACGTCTGTAAAAAATTATCTTCGTCTGTTCCATCATTCAAAGCTCGAGTAAGCTGCCGGATATCCTCCTAATTGTTGTATATGCTCTCTTTTGACGCAAGGAGAGATATCTCTAGAGGATCGACGTCCCGAAACTGATCGAAGACTTCTTGAGTCAGAATCTCAAGCACATCAATATAGTATGCTGAATCGGTGGTGGATGGCTGCTTCATGTTGTGATCTAAGGTGAACTCAACAGTCTCGTCACCTATCTTCATGGTAAGACAACCAGCACGAATATGAACCACCGCATCGGCCGTATTTAAGAACGGTCGGCCTAGTATAATCGGTATCTTCGAGTCCTTGTCCATGTCTAAAACAACAAAATCAACGGAAACATAATAATCCCCGACTTTCAATGGCACATCCTCGAGAATACCTGCAGGATACTTGAAGGATCTATCCGCAAGCTGTAGTGCCATCCTCGTCGGCTTAAGATCTACAATGTTAAGCTTCTTATAGATAGACAATGGAAGGAAGCTGATAACTCCTATTCTTCTCTATATTTTTATGAGAGTTTCTCTAGATTTTACAGGATAATCATAGGCATTCTAAACGTGTTAGGACACAAAAACCGGTTGTGCTTTAGTTTTGCAGAGTTACAGGTTTCGAAGATGATTGGATGCGAAAAGGAACGTTTTTGGAGCGTTAGAGATGAAGTTCGAATGAGGTATTCGTGTTTCGAGATCAATAACTTTCTCTACAGAAGTCCAAATCATTCGAGATTTGCATCATTGGAAAGACCCTTTCAAGAGCTTCGCGTAGATACTAAAATCACGCAAATCTGACATCGGAGCTGAAAGTTATGAACAAAATCGCGAAGCTTGAGAAATCTGGCAGAGACTGAAACCGGTCCGGTTCCAAATGGAACCGGCCGGTTCAAGAGGTCCGAGTTCACTTGTTTTGGGCCGGCTGAAGTGTCCAGAAGGCCCAGAAACAGAAGGTGGAACCGGACCCGACGGAGAAAAATCCTAATTCGCGATTTTTAGAGTCCTGGAGTGAAGAGGACTCTTGGGAACCACCCTAGGGTTATAAAAATGGTTGAGCCATGTCCTAGAAGAGAAGAGAGCCTTAGAGAATACTTAGATACAGACTTTTGGAGAGATTTTGGTGAGAGAAGAATAAGAGTTCACGAGATATCGGGAAGAAGAAGGAAGATTCGATCGTGGAGACTACACATCTACATGAGCTTCTCTCCTTTCTTTTATCTCCTTTTCTCTGTTCTTTTTATTGTTTTCCATGAACCGTGAGTAGATCCACGACTATGGGTTAGGGATTCGTTTGTGTTTTTGGTATGTTTGAACCCTAACTTGGATTTGCGCTTTTATTGGATTGATGTTTGCTAACCCCTTGGTCAATTATCTTAGATTCTAAGCTACATAGAGATATGAGTGGGTTTCAGATCAAAATCAATAGGATAGATCGTATTATTCACATAGAGATATGGTTTAATCGATCTAGGCTTGATGATAGCGTTCTTCATGCACCTAGGGTTAACTTGAATAGATCGAGAGATTGACGAGTTACTCTGTAGGTAGGGAGTTAGTAGACCGAGAGTGAATTCTCTATCTTTGTTGCTTGATGATTCCCGAATACAAGTCATAATCATTATCCTCGTATGCTTAGCATATACCCATACACGCGAATACGATCCCGATACCCGTAGTCACTGTTGCTTGATAGTTTACTCGTTCTCCATTCTTTCCACATATTTTCATCATCACTTCCACTTCTACTTGCTTTGATTTAGTTTCGATTAGGGTTTAGATTTAGCTACCGGTCCTTGCGTTCGACCCCGTGTTACGACGATCCGTATCCTTGCGGTGAGTTGTGAATCGGGTTATAAATTCTAGACTCGGTACACACGTATCAAGTTTTTGGCGCCGTTGCCGGGGATTGGTTAGCCTATTTCTAGGTCTTCATTGATTCTAGATCTTAGCTTGTTTTCTTTTTCTCTTTCCTTTTGTTTCTTTGGTTTTTGCGGATTCACTTGGTTTCGAGTTCTTCTTTTTCTTTGCGGTTTGCAGGGTTCTAGTGCATGACAAGGAGCTCTACTCGGAGAGAAGACCTAGTCTACGATCCAGAGATTGAGCGTACCCTGAGAGACATCCGAAAACAGCAGAGAAGAGAAGCTATCTCGAGGTCAAGCAGTTCGCACGACCATCAACAAGAGCGTGCGATTCATGATGAGGAGCATCACGAGAATCAGAACCACATGAACCAAGAGCACATGAATCCGCTCTACGATCAGCAGACCAAGGGCGAAGCTACATACGTCGCAGAGGAGACTTTGGGTTCTTACATTGCACCGAAGCACACCCAACTCCTATCATGCATCAATAGACCGCCCATAGACAGATTCGAGCTACCGCCATAGTGCATCACGATGTTTAGTCAGGTGAGTTTCAGAGGACGGCCTACAGAGGACCCCATTGCTCACTTGACTCAGTTCAAGGTGCTGTGTAGATCAGTTAGAAAGGCACGAGGGATGACTATTGAAGATGTATACTTGGAGGCTTTCCTTTTTTACTGATGGACCGGGCGAGAGATTGGCTCTACACCCTTGAGCCGAACTCGATTACGACATGGGAGGAGCTAGAGGAACAATTCATGGCGAAATACTACTCCACAGAGAAGATCTGTGCTGCACAGAGAGCCATACATAGCTTCACTCAGGAGAGTGACGAGAGTCTATACGATGCATGGGAGAGATTCAAAGGCTATCAGCGCCTTTGTCCACACCACGGCATGGATAAGCGGCTGTTGCTTTCCACGTTCATCCACGGACTGAGAGACTCGGTACACATGTATCAAGTTTTTGGCGCCGTTACCGGGGATGCAGCTTGTGGAGGGAGTGTATACGACATTCCCTTTGACACCCTAGAGATGCAGATTGCGAAGATGGCTAAAGCAAGAGGAGTGTCAGGAGATAGCATCAGACGCCCTACAGGACGGGTAGATTTGGGCGAGTCCGCTGCTTTGAAAGCGGTCATGTCTGATGTATCGGCAAACAAGCAGCACATGGGACTCAAGAATACGTCTAACCCGCAGAAAGTCCAGTCTGGTATGTTTCTGGTTGATCAGACCACATCAGAGGAAGAACCGGTTGAGGACGTCAACTACATAGGAAGGAATCAATACCAGAATCCTTCTAATCTCTACAACCCGAACGCGCCTAGGAATCACCCTGGTTTCTCCTACGGAAACCCAAGCGGAGCATTGAATGCACAGCAGCAGAGCGTTTCCAGAATCCCTCAGAATCCCC
>NW_010969537.1:1607-3549 GCF_000463585.1 Tarenaya hassleriana | reverse complement strand
AGTCTGCCTGAGACGGTCCCTATTACTACCACAGAAAAAGGGACGACGTCTAGACACACTGCTGATGAGAAAGGGAAAGCCATAGCTCACGAGACATCTAAGGTGCATGTAGGGGAAGTGACCCCGCCATATGTAGCTCCTCCACCTTATGTACCACCCGTTCCTTTCCCTTCTCGATTGAAGAAGCATACTGAGGATACACAGTTGTCTAGATTTGTTGATATGCTTCGGAAGTTAGAGGTTAAGATGCCTTTCTATGAGACTATACTCCAGATCCCTTCATATGCGAAATTTTTGAAAGATATCTTGACTAAGAAGAGGGTGATTGGGAAGGAGACAGTAGCCTTGAGCACAGAGGTGAGTGCTGCGATTCTACAACATGAGTTGCCACGGAAGAGATCAGATCCTGGTAGTTTTTCGATTTCCTGCAAAATCGGAAACATTGAGATTGACTGTGCATTGTGCGACCTTGGTGCTAGCGTCAGTTTATTACCGTTGTCCATTTACAAGAAGCTCAACATTGGTGAGCTTAAGCCGACATGGATGGCGCTACAACTAGCGGATCGGTCTATTAAGTATCCCGCAGGTATTCTCGAGGATGTTCCTTTGAAAGTTGGGGATTATTATATTCCCGTTGATTTTGTTGTCTTAGACATGGATGAAGACTCGAGGATACCGATCATTTTGGGCCGACCGTTTCTGAATACGGCCGATGCTGTAGTACATGTCCGAGCTGGTCGTCTTACCATGAAGATAGGTGACGAGACTGTTGAATTCACCCTGGACCATAATATGAAGCAACCGTCCATGAATGAGTCTGCATGCTACGTTGATGTGCACGACATTTTGACTCAAGAGGTGCTTGATCAGTTCCGGGACATTGATCCACTTGAAATATCACTCTTCGAATCTAATACGAGTATCTACAGCAATTGGGAGGATATTGCGGAGCTTACACAGGCCTTGGATGACGATTTGGACAAAAATTCAAAATTTGTACAGACGATGGAAACGGACCGGTTCCAATCTCGGCCAGTAAGCGGTTTTACTCAGACGATGGAAACGGACCGGTTCCACTCTCTGAGCTCCGCGGACATCTTTCACGTCGACGTACCCGATACCTCTACGAACGTCTCCGAACCCTCCTCGATGACTTCCAAAGACGTTCTAGAGACCAGAAAGCCACCACTTATCATGGGGACGCTGAATAAAGCGGATTGGAGCCTAGATAACGTCCCGAAGGTGGAGTTGAAGCCCTTACCTAAAAGGCTCAGGACGAAGGAACACACACACATGGATAGGAACACAGAACTAGCATTGGAGAGAGGTACGTATCCCACACATAATTCTATTTCCATGTTTAAACCTTCCACTACAGATTGTCGAGTAGGAGCAATGAGCAAGAGAGGATCGAAACGAGCAAAATCATCGCTCAGACGTCCGCAAGATTCACCTCCTGCACAAGTTTGGAAACCTAAGGAGGATAGACTGCTCAAGCATCCACGAGGTACAAAAGATGCGCTTAATGCTCAACATCCAGGGTGGCGAAAGATCGATTATCTTTGCCTCTCAGACCCTCCCATCATTTGAGCAAAATAGGTCGAGCTAATGACGTTAAACAAGCGCTTCTCGGGAGGTAACCCGAGCACTAGGTAACTTTTCTTTTTCTTTTTCTTTGTAGCATAGGTAGTAGAGACCATGATTGTATTTTGGATCTTTTGGAATGCATTGCTATTATTATGCTTTTGTTCGGATAACGTTTGTTGTTCTATGAGCGTTTACACCGAACACGAGAGATGAGCATCGACTTCCGAGAGAAAACGTTGATAGGTTCCAGTTTACAGAGTTTGTGAGAGCTCTTGCGTTTGACGTGAGTTAACTTCATTGCGAGCGAACGAATTTCGCAGAGCTAAGCCTTCTCTATCCCTCTTATTGGTTCTTT
>NW_010969537.1:0-680 GCF_000463585.1 Tarenaya hassleriana | reverse complement strand
CTCCGCTGTCGGAATCTCGTCAACGAAAATCGTTCGAGGACATGAGTGCATCGATTGATGGTTCGGGTCTAAGTTGTGGGTCGGACATCGCATCAAAAGAAAAAAAAATATATAAAAAACAAAGAGAAAAGAAAAAAGAAGAGAAAAACGATGTCCTTCAACTTCAACGTCCTAGAAACCCGAGGTGCTAGCGTTCGATAGAGAAATTCCACAAAAAGGAATCCAGGTATGAAATAGAACTTGGATCGAAGAGGCTAAGCTGAGATAAGGATATGTTCGGAAATAGGCTTGGTGAGTTGTAGAGATTCCAACGGGTTCTACGTGGCAATAAAAATCCCATGGCTAGGTAGATTAGTCTTTGGTAGGAAGATCATAGTAGACCGGTTTGGGTACGATTCTCGGGAAACTGGTATTGGATGGATGTTTTGCTTTTGATCTCATGATGATGCTATTTGATGTTCGTCATTCCCTGTTTTGCAGATTTTATTCCTTCGTTCTTTACTCGAGGACGAGCAAATGTTTAAGTCTGGGGGGATTTGATAACTCCTATTCTTCTCTATATTTTTATGAGAGTTTGTCTAGATTTTACAGGATAATCACATGCATTCATAGGCATTCTAGACTGTTGGTTTAGTGCTCTATGATGTACTGATTATGAGCTTTGTTCAGATACATTCGAT
>NW_010969536.1:0-363 GCF_000463585.1 Tarenaya hassleriana | reverse complement strand
TTTTTTTTTGTGAATTTTCTGCCTAGATATTATGATGTAACCATAGCTATTAAATTTGTTTGATGAATTTTATGCTTTTCATTATTCCAGAAGCATAGCAAGGTGGAAGATGAAAAACTAAAGAAGATCCGTGAAGACCTGCAAAGCAGGGTGGATTTTTTGAAGGAACAAGCTGATGTGAGTGCAATTACTATCATCGTTTTTTGTTTGTTCTTTCTACCTCTGTGCTGTTTTCTCGAGCCTGTGTTGTAAAATTCATTTGTGTTTCTTTGTAGAACTATGACGACAAAGGACCTGTTATTGATGCTGTTGTATGGCATGATGGTGAAGTATGGAGGGTTGCTGTTGATACCCAAACTCTTG
>NW_010969535.1:0-363 GCF_000463585.1 Tarenaya hassleriana | reverse complement strand
GAAATTAGACCGAATTAGGGTTAAATCACCTTATAAGAAGGAGATTAAAACCCTAATTAAGGGAGAGCTTTTGCTGGCCGACTTAAGAACTCTTTTGACAGACTTTTGATGAGATCCAAGAGGTTCAAGAGTGTGATCGAAGTCTCGGTTTATCGAAGCACAAAAACCGAATAGTTGATTCGGGTCCTAGCAGACAAGTTCCAACTGTTGGAATCTATCCCGAGGTGTGGATACGTGTAGAGGGCGAGGTAATCTTCCTCCGTTTCGTGATCAGACGGATTCTTCAATTGAGACAGGCCCCGGATCGATTGACGTAAGCGTTCTAACGTTTCTACGATTCATAGAAGCATGGTTCTAGGGTTT
>NW_010969534.1:0-363 GCF_000463585.1 Tarenaya hassleriana | reverse complement strand
CCCTAGAATCGATCTCTTAGGAATAGGATTCGCTCATGAGATCCCAGGAAACCCAACATTTGGATGTACTCTAAGTATATTTCGACGCACTCTAAACATGTTTGGATGCATTCTAAGTATGTTTCGACACACTCTAAATATGTTTGGATGCACTCTAAGTATGTTTCGATGTGCTCTAATCGTGTTTTGACGAACTCTAAACATCTTTTGTTGCACTCTAAACATCTTTCGATGCACTCTAAGTATGTTTCGATGCACTCTAAACATGTTTGGATACACTTTAAGTATGTTTCGACGCACTTTAAACGTGTTTTGACGAACTCTAAACATCTTTTGTTGCACTCTAAACATGTTTCGACGCAT
>NW_010969533.1:0-363 GCF_000463585.1 Tarenaya hassleriana | reverse complement strand
TTTCCCCTGGATGTAGCACATGGAATCTTTGGTGTTTGGCAATCAGGGTTTTTGCTTTGTTATGTATGCTCAATTTGATTCGATTTGTGAGGCCTCCTTGAGGTCGATCCAGTTTTGTTGATGCATTGAGTTAGGTTCAAAGGGACTCTGTCTCTGGATAATGTCAGGCATATGATTATGTTGAATCCACAGATGTGTAGAGCTCTCATCTTCATTTTCAATTTTTTTTTCAGAGGAATCTTCCATCTTTACCATCTTCGTTCGTCGTCTTTCTTAAAACAATCTCCGATTGTTCATATGTATTTTTGGTTCTTTTCCTTTTCTTTCTCAGCTCAACCAGTGAGATTTTGGTTTAATATTGAA
>NW_010969532.1:0-363 GCF_000463585.1 Tarenaya hassleriana | reverse complement strand
GAATCCGGTAGCGTCTGAACAGTAATCGGGAATTGTGATCTTCTAGATCAACACACGAGCAAAAAAAACTCTCACAATATGGGCTGTAAGAATTCTGAAAAACTGGTGTGTGACCTAGGGACCATAACCCTTAATTTATAGAAAATAATCTTCTTATTATTTCCAATTCCGCCCATAAAGGAAATGGAAATAACACAACGGTATCTGCACATTGGCTCCTAAACTTTACCGAAATTACGAGTTTAGGCATTTTTCATAAATGACCACATTTATGCCTTATTAATAGCTAACGTTACAAAATCTATGATTTTAAATCCAATATTGAATCACATTAATTGCGAATATTTATGAAATATTCTAACA
>NW_010969531.1:0-363 GCF_000463585.1 Tarenaya hassleriana | reverse complement strand
GCAAGTAGTTCTCCTTTTAGCTCCCACTTTAGAAAACATCCATCAAGTCCAATGACTGGTCGACAAGATTTCTTCCACGAATTGCGTAGCACTTCAAAGCATATGTAGAATTTGTTAAATAACCCATTATCAATGACAATTTCAGTGGTTGTGTTAGGGTTAGACCTTCGGAGCTCATGCTCGTAATCCCACAGCTTTGCAAATTGCACCACCTGATCTTGCATTACCATATCCAATGCAATGCGCCTTGCCTTGAAACATTTACTGATCGGGACTGTCAGCTGATACTCTGTCTTCATATCATGTTGAATGTCAGCGGCCTTATAAGATGGGTTCCGTCTAAGAACATCACAAAATAACTCA
>NW_010969530.1:0-364 GCF_000463585.1 Tarenaya hassleriana | reverse complement strand
ATAAATATTAAATAAAAATAATATAAATATTAAATAAAGATAATAAAATATATATTTTTTTAGAATTATAAAAAATAATTAACAAAAATAATAAAATATATATTTAATAAAAATAATAAAAAATATTTTTATTTGATTTTTTTTAAGAGTTGGGATAGAGAGAAGTTTTAGATAATTTTTAGAGTGACAAATTGTTGATGGATTATGTTTGGATGTTGAATATATAGAAAAACATTGCAACGCAATTACGTTGCAAATTTGCAACGAAATTGCGTTGCAAATCCAATTAACAACGAAATTTCATTGCAAAAGGCGTGAAAACCATAATCAATCGTAGCCACAAATTTATTTTAAATTTGCAACG
>NW_010969529.1:0-364 GCF_000463585.1 Tarenaya hassleriana | reverse complement strand
AGATTTGGAGGATAACTTATCAGTCATCTGACACTTCACATAAGCGTCGCAACCCCAAATTATGACAAACGACAATGCGGGACGTTCCCCGTCCATATCTCATATGGCGTTGTTTCAGCCGACTTCGTTGGACTCCTGTTCGGCAGGTACGCAACGGTCTCTAAAGCATAGCCCCAAAAGGACTTTGGAAGATCTGTCTTACTCATCATTGACCGAACCATGTCTAACAGTGTTCGGTTCCTCCGTTCAGACACGCCGTTCCACTGTGGCGTTCCAGGAGGAGTTAATTGTGATACAATACTAACCACCACGATCGGATCGAAGTGTCTTGATCGTCTTGCCAAGCTGGTTCTGTACTTCGTTT
>NW_010969528.1:0-364 GCF_000463585.1 Tarenaya hassleriana | reverse complement strand
CTGTATTTGAATCTCATTTGAGATTACATGTTTCACTTTATGTTTCGGGACATGTAACAGACAGCGTTCCCATTCCAGGGTCTATTTAGCCATGATTTCAATAGAATAGACCTTGTACTTGCAACTCATTTTATAATACAGATTTTTCATTATGTTTCGAGACATGTCACAGATAGCGTTCCCATTCCAAGGTTTGTTTAGCCGTTATTTGCAATAGAAAACAGACCATCTCATTTGAGAATGCGTACTTTTGCATTATGTTTCGGGACATTTAACAGATAGCGTTCTCATCCCAAGGTCTGCTCAGCCAACATATTATTCCCGATAGAACAGACCTTGTATTTGAATCTCATTTGAGATTACA
>NW_010969527.1:0-364 GCF_000463585.1 Tarenaya hassleriana | reverse complement strand
CATGTGCAAGCCCAGGCCACGTCGGACGAAGCCCATGACCGAGAATGGCCGAAATCCATGGTCTTGGTCCATGACAAGTTCATGGACGAGCCCGATGGATTTCCTCATGGCCATTTCTCGGCCCAAGGGTCCTGTCCGCCTCCTTAGTTGACTAGGTCTAGATTTAGGCTAGTTTGAATTTGAATTTGAATGTTTGAATTTGAATTTGAATGAGGATCTTGAGGAGGGAATCATGGGAACCATTGTTGATTGTCTAAGAGGGTCTCGGCCTTAATAAAAAGACCTCGCCAGCCCCTTAGAGCAATCAGAACGGGAAACCCCCACATTCACCTATCTCTTGCGCCTCATTCTTCTTCTTCTTGTC
>NW_010969526.1:0-364 GCF_000463585.1 Tarenaya hassleriana | reverse complement strand
CGTTCTGGGGCCCTAAAATATCCTAAAATATATATTGATATTTGAGCCTTTCTTTGACTTTTGAAGGATGGAGGGGGCGAATGAAGCGTCGACGTTTTTAGAATTATTTATCCTACACACCTTTGCCCTCTTTCACCAAACCAAAGAGGAAATCAGAATCTTTCAAGCGGGCAGAGACCTAAATTTCTTAGATTCATTCCTAAGCTTGCTTTGTCGCAGCAAGATGGATGATCAGTCCGAGAGTGCTGGAGAGAAGAGAAAGCGGTCAAAACTTCTCTGATTCGGTCACCGAGCAGTCGGACAACCCTTCAGTAACCCAGGATGACCTGAGAGAAGATCTCGTCCACCAAGCGGGACAGCGGAG
>NW_010969525.1:0-364 GCF_000463585.1 Tarenaya hassleriana | reverse complement strand
TGATCCTTTCTATTCAAACACAAATGGAGTCGCCTTGAGATTTTGGTTTGTAGTATCATACGTTAATTAATTAAGCAGGAATATCAAAGAAATTCGAGAGGCGTAGAGCTGTTCTCCTGCAGTTGGATTCCCCGTTCTTCTCCCAGAGCTCTCGTCTTCCTCTGCCATGGTACCCTCTCTCTCTCTCTTTCTCTGTTTGAAATCTGCTGAGACTATACATACATATACATTATATGTTTCGTTATACTTTCTTATACGAAACCAGAAAATCGATGAATAAATAGTATTCTGCAGGCTACGGGATGGAGTGCAGTGGCTTCATGAGAGGTAATTTACTCCCCCTCTTTATTGCTCTCTCTCTCTC
>NW_010969524.1:0-364 GCF_000463585.1 Tarenaya hassleriana | reverse complement strand
TCTAAAAAAAAAAAAAAAAAGCAAAAACAAAAATGATGGCGCTATCGTGTGTAACGATAGCACCATCGTGTGTGCATAGTATATAATATATTTATGTGTCTTAATGCATAGTATATAATATATATACGTGATGTTAGTATATTATATATATTTGTGTTAGTGCGTAGTATATATTATATATAGATAAGTATACATATATATGCACATATATATTTAATTATATACACATATGATTATATGTATATATAGTATACATGCGTATATATATATGTATATTATGTATATGTATTTATATATATATATACGAATAACATATACAGTTATATATTTATAAATATATATATGATATATGTATATGTATAAA
>NW_010969523.1:0-364 GCF_000463585.1 Tarenaya hassleriana | reverse complement strand
ATCCATGTTTGCTTTGATTTCTATGCATGTTTGATGATTGAATCTATGGTAGATTGCATGTGTCATGTTGCATAGAGTGCAGGAGTTCGAATTTTGGGTCTACAGATGAATTCGAGGTTTTCGGGTCTGATCGAGGCCGAGAACACGAAAAAACGTGATGTGATCACGTAACCCTAGACCATCCGTTCTGGGTATGCCAGATCGGACGGTCCAGGGGTGGCGGACTAGGGTTACAGAACGAAAGTCGAACCTCAGACTGCAAGTCTGGAGCGGACGGTCTGAGTGTCAGACTGTCCGTTTCGACAGCTGAGGCAAGACCGTTCGTTCTCTATGGCTAGACCGTCCGCTCTGCCAAGGCTGGACC
>NW_010969522.1:0-364 GCF_000463585.1 Tarenaya hassleriana | reverse complement strand
AGCTATAAGCCCTATACCACACCTAGATTTTTCGACCTTTAGACCTATACATGTCGAGATATTCTGGAAAAGAAAAGTCGAAAAAAGAAAGATTAAAAGAAAAGAAAAGAAGCCGGAAAAAGGGAGAAAAAGAAAAAGAAAAGAAAGGAAAAGAAAAAAAAGAGAGAAAAAAGAGAAAAACGAAAAGAAACTCCCAAGGCAAAAGGAGTAGAAAAGCATTATAGAATTAGAAGAGTATCTGTACTTAGAGTTATATGCATGGACCCTCTTTTACACTCACTTTCTTAGCCTTTCCCTTAACTCTAGGACCGAACTATTCCTGTGAACAGTGATAAATAGGTTTGAGAAACATGTTTGGTAGATA
>NW_010969521.1:0-364 GCF_000463585.1 Tarenaya hassleriana | reverse complement strand
GCGACACTGAAGAGAAAATGGGCGACCCTGAACAAAAAGTGAGCGACCGCCCGAAAAGTCTCAGCAAAATCGACTCAATTCCAGCTGAAACGGGCGACCACCCGCCTTTCCAGGCGGACCGCCTGAAAAGTCTGAGCAAAATCGATTCATTTGCGGAGCAAACGAACGACCGCTCGACTTTCCAGGCGGACCGCCCAAAAAGTCTGAGCAAAATCGATTCGTTTCCGGACCAAACGAGCGACCGCCCGCAGAATCAAGCGACCCGTCCATTTGTGCCTGATTTCAGAATCAGGCGACCCGTCCATAACGAGCGGTCGCTCGCTGTGACAGCCAAGCAATCGGGCGGTCGCTTGGAGAATCAGGC
>NW_010969520.1:0-364 GCF_000463585.1 Tarenaya hassleriana | reverse complement strand
GACTCCTTAATTGATATAACTAGAATTGCATGTGTTAAGCGTTCGATTAGCTGGCTTTATCCAATGTCTTCCTTTTTGGGAGAAGTAGGAATTGTTAGCTAAAGACTTCCGTCAATGAACATGAGAAAGAGGCACTCCTTCTCTTGTCGAAGATGAGGCCTACAGACTAGTCTTACATATATTACCTCATTTATCAAATAGCGCTCACTGCCCTCTGCTCAGAGTTGTCTAAACTTTAACCTAAGATTCAGTCTTTACTTCAAAATTGAGGGATAGTGGAACTGTTTGACTAAGGCCAAGAAGAATTGGATAGGATAACTCGAGTTAGAATGGATAGAGTTGACTCAGCTGCGATTGCTCTTGG
>NW_010969519.1:0-364 GCF_000463585.1 Tarenaya hassleriana | reverse complement strand
AGCGGTTCGATTTGGTTCGGTTATTTGCTTAATAACCGAATGGTTGAGGAAGTTGAATAATCGTTCGGGTTCGATTCGGTTTGGTTAATAACAGAATAACCGCGGTTAACCGAATGGTTATTGAGTTTTTTAAATATTTTAACTTTTACCCTTATTATTATTAGTATTATTTTTTTATAGTTCACCTTTAACCTTATATATTTCACCCAATAAACCATAAAATTTAATGTTTTTAATTTTTATCCTAGTTATTGAAGTTTTTTTAGATTTTTTTATAACTTTTTTGAAGGATTAATCATTTTGTGGATTTATTTGGATAGATATTTTGAAATTTATGTAGAATTAATATTTTTTTTAAAAAAAA
>NW_010969518.1:10313-21048 GCF_000463585.1 Tarenaya hassleriana | reverse complement strand
ATGATGAAGGAGTTATATATTCGTAAATGATATAGTATGAATTGGTAAAGTATATACATATGTTTTGTGAAGTATATACTTGTATGTAGTAGTGAAATTTAAATGCAGAAATTATGTACGGACGGTAACACGGACGTGTTAATTACAATACGTGCAATATTAAATTCAATACGGGTTGTGTCAAATATAACGCGGGCGTGTTAATTGCAATACGGCCGTGTTAGATTCAACACGAGTCGTGTTAATTCTCTGAAAAAATACTGTTTTTTGTTTAGACATTTTGAGACAGACTGTGTTAGGTGCAACACGAACTGTGACAATTCTCTGAGCAAATGTTATTTTTGCACAGACATTTGACACGTGTTAAATGTCTAGAACATGAACAAATGCAACTTTTCGTATGAAAACTACTAAATGAATGCAACTTTTGATGATGTTTCTGGTGGTTTATAACCAGAAACGTCAGAGAATATTGGAGAGACGAGATCTAATTGATTTTGAGAGATTGGTGAGCCTTTTTGGTGAAGAAATTTGTTACTTCTTCTCCATTTATTCTTGTTCATCATCTTTGTCGGGTTTTTCTGTTTCGGACAACTTTTGACGAACAAATCAATGTTGCTGATCTTCTTTGTATCTCTAAACGTATTCTCTCGTTTCTCCTTTATTCGGTAGGGAAGGAATAACGTTTTAGGAAAGTGTTCTACACGCCTAGAAGATCATATCCAGATTCATTTGTTTTTATTTCGATTTCATTGTTTTTGTGCTCTTTCTCGTTGTATCCGAACCATATTTTATCTAAGAGAGAAATCATTCATAATCCGTATTTTATGGATGTTTTAATGGTTAAATCGCAAATATTAGTTAACATATCATATTTTATGTACGAAACTTCATATTTAGTACACATCACCACTTAAGAGTCGTACGTACGGTCCCCGAGAAGGGTAAGCTTTAGAGAACATAAGAACTTCAAACACAAAGCACAATCACTTCATGTCTTGATGACACAATACAACAAAATTAATAAGAAAAATAATTACACTAATAATAATAATTAACAAAATTACTTTGAATTTTGTTGACACGACAAATTACGGGCTTCCGGGGGTTTTTGGATCATGACGAGGATTGGCTCCGGTCCCTGCATAATCATTGCTCTCTATGTCGATTCTTCTCGCAATCTCTATGTATCCAATCATCATCTCTTCCCCACTTTCACCTTTATAGGTTGTCTCCTGCAAATCATTTACGTGAAAATTATATCAAAATATGTAAAATAACATCATAAAACTATAATAAATAAATGAGAGAAAATATTTTTTTTTCTTTTGTAATAATGTTGGTTAATTAGGATTGAATATTGAAAACTTTAGGATATTTGAATCCAAATTATGCATCTAGGTAGATTTATATTTGAAAAATGATGCTATGTGGAATATCCTTATATATACTGCTGTGAAAATCAAATATTCATATTCGAGTTTTTATCCGGATCTAATTCAAAGACATGTAGGTCTCCAAGTTTTCAATGGAATTCAAAATGATTCGCTAATTAATTGTTGCCCATGCCTATTTTTTGCATATAAACTATAAAAATATATGAACATATTATCTCGGGCGAAGTCATTATTAATTATATACAATTATTTGGGCCTTCACAGCTAATAAGCTGACATGCATCCACTATAAATAATAAAATGATCGAATAAAAGAAATTATGAAAAAGTGGTATTACGTGGAAGCCATTAACTCGTTAATATAACAATAAGGGTATAATTCATTTCGATTGGGTCTAAACAAAAAGTCATATTTTTTAATAGAATAATAAATATATAAAAAATTAAATGTTTATAATTTTTTTTAAATTGGAATCTAAATCAATTTGAATTGAAGATAAAAATAATTTTTAAAACTGGGTTTCTAAATGATCATTTTTATTAATAAATATCGAACCAAATTTGAATGGAATTCAATATAAAAAATATAATTGATATAAAAATTTTAATATAAAAAAATTTGAATCTGGAAACCTAACCATGCTGGAACTATGTTTCTATGTCCAATTTGAGCTCACAACTTTTTTTGAAGTAAACTAAACATTAACAAACAAATTAACCGGCCGGTTAAGTTATTATAACGTGGTAATCCAATTAAAACCAAAAAAAAACCCGTGGTAATCCAATTTGAATTTTTACCGACTTTATAATATGATAAGATTAAATAGTTCACAACTAGAAATTCTCACTTCCCCCTCAAAAAAATTCAATGTCTGCAATCTCGGCAAACAATTTAAGATAAAAAATGGATCCATGAAAATCATACTAATTATTATTTTTTTATTAAAATATGAGAAAAAGCCGACTAATTTGCTTTACAGAGAATCTTCCGCTTGTGATAGTGCGTGTGTAGAGAGAGAGAGAGAGAGAGAGAGAGAGAGAGAGAGAGAGAGAGAGACCTCAGGGAAGAAGCTTTGAACTGATGAAGGCTTGCCCTCGACAGACTTCAAACTCCCTATGTATACACACATACAAGCAATTAATATATATACATATATACATATATATGTAGTTATTTTCTTATATTTATAAACTCAAAAAGGAACAAATGATCCAATCAACTCAAAACTCATCGATACTTCTTCAATGGAAACCCAATTAATAATATATATATATATAGAGAGAGAGAGAGAGAGGGAGAACATACTGGTAACAGGAATTGCAGAAACACAGGCAAGGACACAGGTGAAACCAAGAAAAAGGACGATTAGCCTCACAAAGCCCATTTGATACATAACTTTGCAGTGAAGATTCCAACTATAAATGGAAAGTTTTTCGGGTTCTTTATTTGTAGAGAGAATCTTCAAACACCGAGAAAGAGATCACTGTTTTCCGAATGTTATGAGCTTCTAAGGCATGTATGCCGTAATGTGAATGGGATATACACACATAATGGTGTAGTCCTATATATATACACACACACTTATGGAGAGAGAGAGAGATAATTAAAAGAAAAATAAATATTATATTAATTATAGTATTTTATTTTTGGGTAAAGGGATATATGGATATGAAGAGTTTTGTGTCCGCCCAAAAAGTCAACTCTTCAATTATGTCATTCTCGTGCTATTGTTTCGGTGAGTTCCCACTCAACCTATATTTTCAATTTCCACTTGTCGTTTTCTTAAACAACAAAATCTATTTTTGTGTAAGAAGATAATAACTTGGCCAATCTTTTATTTATTTATATATTTATTTTCTTATATTCGTGATTGGGTTTAATGAAGTTGAAATGTATCCGATAATATATAGAGAGCAAGTGGGGATATTCCAAACTAGAAATATTGTCTGAATATTAATTTACTAAGGTAGTCATCAAACTACAACGCACGCATATATAATTTCCAATTTAATTCACATGTGAAAAGAATTTCAGCAAGAATTTAGTCAAAATCATATGCAAAAAAAAAATGTCATGGCAGGTAAATTCAGATGTACCTTCTCCGGTACTGTATGAGCTTAGGGTTGGACAATATGAACAAAAGATCCTTGGTTAATTTAAGGTTTATATCGGTTTAGTAGCACAAACCATATAACATACGGTTCAATTTCAATTTAATCAAATATTAATGAGGATATCTATACATAATAGGCTATGGATGTACAAAAACTAGAAAAAAATAAGAATATCCATGCATATGTTATGGATATACAAATACTAAAGAGCCACAAATTCGAGTGTGGTTTAAATTGATTGTTCACTTGGGGATGAAGTTGGTTTCAAACCACAGATATAAAAGCTTGGTTGTACGTGAACGATAATACAATTATTAATAGAAAAAAAATATTGGTATGTTTCAAATAACAAATAAAAACAAAAACATAAACCATAAATGGCCAATCATCAATGTCAAAATAAACAAGGATGCCAATGTGATGTAATCAATGAGAAATAATTCTAAGACATCAAAATCCCAAGTCACTCGATGTGAGTAGAGTTCTTCTTCACGTGTTGAAATACATTTACTGCTTTTGCAGCATTATGGACCTTTTGGCTTCAAAATGATAATTTTAGTTGATACTTTATGTATATAATAATTCTTTTCGTTCCCACAAAAAAAACACGAGCCCGATCCGAAAATTGAATGTTAAGAGTTATTCAGATTCGAATTCGATATTTTAAATGCAAAACCCATGAATTCGAATCTGATATCGTTTTTTTTCTAAGTTCAATTACCAATACTTGAATAAATTACGAACTATTCCTAAATTTATCACTCCCTCCGTTTCAAAATATTTGTTGTTTTAGATTGTTTCACATTTTTTAAGAAAATAGATCAAAAATCATATATACCCTTATTTGATGATAAAAACAATGCAATCATTAATAATATTTTGGAATTTGATAGAGATAAAATTGAAAACTATTATAAAAAAATATCTTTAAAATATAAAACTACAAATATTTTGAAACATAAAAAATAACCTAAAACTACAAATATTTTGAAACGGATGAAGTATTATTTAAGATTTTTTTACCCCTAGAATTATTCAGTATGTGTGATTTTACCTTTTTTAGTGAAACCATGTGAAATTGGAGGAATACTATTGTCAGGGAGCCAGAGTTCCGAAGAAGAGAATGAAAAGAAATTCAAATTGAATACATATTATTGAAATAGGAAAATGAATATTTGATTGAATGAAATATTGATTTTAAGATATGATTAGAAATAATAATGGATATAATATTATTTCAAAGTGTATCGATCTTATTTATTTTTATTTTCTTTTTATTTCGTCTCATAGTTTTCCTATAAATATGTGAGTTATTTACATTATAATTCAACAAGAAAAAGAGATAGCAATAAAAATAATTCCGTTTATTTTCATTTGTCTTATTTAGTTTCCGCATTTCAAATTTCTACACATATTTATAGACTTTTAAGAAGAAGAAAAAAAATTCATACAACTTTAGTGAAATCAAATTCAAGTACATTAATAAGATCGTGGGAATCCAACAGAAGAAGAATTTTTTTGTAAACAAAATTGAACGCACCTTTTAAAATATATGAAGAATCTAAGAAACGAGCCTTCAATATTATGCAATGATTATTCAACAAATCAAATCACATGGATGAGTCCAAGAGCGATATCAGTACTGGAAGGTTCTCAAGGGCTATTGTGAAGAGAGCGCCAAGAACAAGCATCAAAACAAACGCAACCAATGTCTTACCAATGTAAACGGGACTCAACCCTTCCTTTGCCTCCGGACTCGAACTCCTCCTTTCCGACTTTGAATCATCCGAACCCTGTATCCCGAAATCCGCCCAAAAAGAAAAGATATCGAGAAATTAGATGAAGCAGTTTAACCATATCGAAACACAAAGTGATCACAGCATCTTAACGCAATAAGCAAGTGCGAGAAGGAAAATCCGGCCATCGTTCATGGCTCAAGTGTGATTTGTAAATTCTACTCCAATAATTGGACTGTATTATATGATATATACTCAAAAGGACCAACTTCATGGCACACAGGAAACAACAGAATAAAGCATTAGCACTGCAAATTATATTACGACAGCATGAATCATACGGAGAAATACCCTCATCTGAAGTAACCAATGGAAGAGGAGAAATTTACCGATGATGCAGAAGGAATTTTCCTTGGTATTTGTAGAGGAACCCCATCGCTGTTCTCAGTTCCTGAATCAAGAAGGTTATGGAAACAATATCATCAAATGACATACCAGCTTACATGTCATACTAAATGGCAAAAACAGAAGGGGTAGAGCTGTAGTGTGCGGCCTGTGAAAACAAAGATTTGTCGACCCTTCATATGATTGCAAAAACAAAGTTCATCAAAGGTTGTCATAAGCTTGGACAGATACCACTATCAAAAACACCACCACTTAGACTATTTTGATGCATCACAATACTTATACAGTCAACACAGACAAAACTATCAGTACCGGGTACCAACTGCTTCGGATTTTCAATCAAAATCTTCTAAAACAATTATCAAATATCACCTCACAGTTGCTCCCCATACATAAGAGTAAGGAGTAAGAAACAGAGAAAACGACACAATACCATAAGCATTACCAGATACTTTTTGAAGTTACTAGCTTTCTTTTTTTCTTTTTGGCATTGGATGTGAATTCTACTGGTTTAGATGATTTCACAGCTATGGAGATACAACTTCAAAAACATTTATAAATCATTAACCTGCTCGAAATGAACCTTCTGTTCACAGATTACCACAAATCAAGCTACTAAACTTGAGCTCTTAAGGCCAACAAAACACATTTTGAACACATGTTGCGTTGTGTTTTCATCAACCGAAACGAAAGCAATTAAGAAATTATACTCGACTGCCCAATGATTTGTACAAAAAACCAAACGTATTCCCAGAATTCGGAATCTCAAAGCGAAGAGGCAAGCATTTACCAGGATGATTCGCATCGTTTACAGCATTTAACTTCCAATCATGCCCATAATCCACAAGATCCGCATGCGGACCAAAACTGATCGGTTCTTCGCCTTCTTTGACCGCTTCGATGTAAATCACACGAGGATTCACTAAACCCAGTTTCCTGTTGATCAAAGCGACAGCGAATTCCGCCTTTGTTCCAGACGCAAATCGGTAGTTCTTACCAGAAATTTTGCAGGAGACCTCCGCAAACTGATCAGATTTGATGTAAGAAGGGATCAAGAAGTCCGAAACTTTTTATATCCAGACATCATTGATCGCAATTGCAAAGAATTACAGTAACACAAAGGAGCTAGGGAAGCATACCGGAGGTGGCGATGGCGGAGAAGCGGTGATTGAGGCTTCTTCCGCCATGGAAGAGGTCGACGCGGAGCTCGGCGAGGAAAGCTTTGGCTCTTCTTGAGATTTTGACTTTGTCGACTGTCACTTCTTTTTATTTCCGTCATATTTATTATATTCTCTTCCCACATGTAAATATCTAAATAATTATTAAAATAACTTATACTCCGTCACACAAAAAAAATCTGATTATACGATATTTTAATACCCAGGTCAATGATCTTATAACGAAATACTTAAGAGATATGCGAATAGACTATCCGAAATTTGAATATTCTATCTTATATATTGAAATAATAAATACATCGAAAAAGCTCGGATATCCATTCTGTATCCAAAAAAAAAAAGTAGAAACATAATTACAAAGGCAACAAGCTTTCACTAAATCATAGAAGATCATATTACAGCATATAATCTTTCACAACAACAAATTTAATTTTTACATATTATATGTTACATTATTACCAAATACTATCTTCTTCCTCCTCGTCCTCCTCCATGGACGAACCTTGATTCTTGAATCTCCATAACCCAACTTAAAAACGGTTAAAGAACAGAGATCGTCGTAGGCGAGTGATGGCGATGATCTTTCCCGAGTCTCAGGCCAACGCATCTCCCGTGTCGCGGTATATCTCCTCGGCATGAGCTGTCGGAACGTAAACAGCGCCGGGCAATGAGCTGTGCCTTCGGCCGTAGAAGAAGTAGACGAGAACTCCGATCAGCAGCCACACCGACACACGAGCCCACGGCCCTCCTCTGTTTCAGATTAAACCCCCAACACAACGAGAAATGTATAATGTCACGTTCCCTGTTTCCATAACATTCACGAATCTAATCTAACACAACATTATATATGAAACCTGATGACCTCTCTGATGGATATTTAGCTTTAACCATTCGGGTTTCTCATAGCCGATACAGAGGACAGCGTTGGAGGAACGGTAACGGAAACTCACTCACCCGAGATTAATCAAAAGGTAAGCATCGATGAGAATGGAGACGATAGGCAGGAGAGGGACAAACGGGCAGATGAAGCCTGTTTAACCCAAAAAAACGGAATTATGTCAATCGCTTCACGAGTTTAAACGCTATAACGGTCGGTCGTGCATTGAACGGAATTCGATGGAGAGATATTGGATGTTATACCAATTTAAAAAGAAACATTTACCTCCGGAATGCCCGAAACTGTGCCTTGCATCATCCTGATCTATCAAAGTCAGCACAATCAAACCTGCGAGAAGGAGAAGTCCACCAACACCACACAGAGAATACCGGAGAAGCCTGCGAATCACATTCAAGGAAAAAAAAGATACGTTCTTGAAACCTAAACGACGTTGTTTTTGGTGCATGAACAGAGATGAGAGGACGGACAGGTATATAGATAAAAGTTACGAAATGATCAGTAAAGACATTTAAGAGTATGAAGCATAGAACTAACCCAACGAATTGCAAACTCGATGCGGCGTAACTTATAAGGAAGGCCCCAATTACAGTGAACATAATGCTCCATCCTGCAACTTTCCTTCTGTTCTCTTCACTTAGAGCCCCTGCATAATCAGAAGATCAAAGATGAAAAATATTGCCAAAAAAAAACCCTGTAATTATCATCAACATATGCTAAATCTCGCATCAGCGGTAACTTACAACACCCTTGAGATTCTTGTTTCTCCATCACGGGATAATCGACTGAAGCATCGGGTTTGGAAAGTAAAGGCTGCTTGCTGCCACGGGACGTGCCAAGGTTGTCGGAAGATGAATTCTCCCCATTAGATTTAAAGGAAACAGAATCGATCTTCTCCTGAAGTGATGAGGGGAGAGGTACTTCATCCGGTGGAACATATCTGAGTATCAAAACAGATATTGCCACCATCGTGAACGCCATTAGTGTACCAACGCTCACCTGCACCATGAACATAGCTTGTGTTGCAGTGTGTGTCTACTGGAACTACAAGGAATATTCAAACCCTCGTGAAAGTAATTTCCTTTGATCAATTCTCTGATTTAACCGGAAAACTTCTCCTTTTATAGAAGATACAAAAAATAAGAATAACAGTGGCTTACCATGCCTGCCAACTGTGAAACGTCCATGAAGAACGCCAATGTTGCGGCACAAATACCAGTTGCCACCGTCCCTTTAACAGGAACCTGAGTGCTTTTGTTAACTTCGGAGAAAATCGGAGGCAGCAGGCCGTCCCTAGCCATTGCCATTAAAATTCGAGGCTGAAAATGTAAAACACAGTTGCATTGAGGTCGTGGTAGTGATTACAGTTCACGAACATGACTTAACATTGGCATTAGACCAGAAAGGTATCCAAACACCAACCGAAAAAGTATTTTTTTTTCCGAACAAATTATCGGTAAATGTTAACCCGGAAGATCTTGATGCATTACTCTACCTATCAGTATACATGCTTCATAGTTTACCTGTGGTAGAAGCGAACCCATCAGTGTCGAGCAAAGAGCCATGACAGCTCCAACCGTTATCACGAATCTACATTTCAAGGGAGGAAACGAAATCAGTCTCGTGCAATTCTGTAGCAACAGAAATTAAAAGGAATGAATGAACAAACATGTACTTACGCAGCCCATTGCATTCCATGACTTGAAAATGCAGAAGATATCGGAGTGTCAGGATCCATGGCATAGTAAGGAACTAAACCGACAATAACAACAGAGACCATCATGTAGAGAGAGCAGCAAAGGAAGAGCGCAAGACCAATACCGAGCGGTAAATCACGTTGGGGATTTTTCACCTGCCACAGAAGTGGGGAACAATCTATGTAAGCTAAAGGTTCTCAAACAAAGACGACAACATGAAAAGTAATGCAGAAATTGAAGAGTGGTGGAACGAGACCTCCTCAGCAGTGCTGGCAACTGAATCAAACCCGATATAGGCAAAGAAGACAGTTGCAGACCCGGCAAGCATCCCATCCACCCCAAATGGGAAGTACCTGAGAATCGATAAGGGTATTTTTCAAACAGAGTCTATCTTATAATATGAACATCGGCCACGACATCCTGGACTCTCTCATCTTACCCTGTTGGAAGTTCATAACCAACCCAACCGGTCTTGAACCCGAGGTAACAGCCAGCTACTATGACAAATAGCATGACACACACATTGGCTGTTGTTACAATTCCTTGAGCAAATGTGCTCTGCACCAAAGAGATGCTTTCTTTTAATTTTAAAAAATTATTAACCATGACATTAAATTTTCTCTTAACAGGGGAATCAAGAACATATGAAGGATGTACCTCCTTTATTCCAAGACACAAGAGCCCAGTAACAACAAAGACTAGACAATTGTTACTTAAATCTCGCGTTTGGAAGTTATGGGCTTTTAGGTGTTTTTGTTCATCGCCTGTAGGCTGCAGTTCGCTCTTTCAGATAAAAGTTTTAAGCTCCTGGTTTAAAGATTGTTTCTTTATTATTATATTTCTTTGGGATAATATTACTCAGCTTTTTTAGTTGAAGTTTTTATACTATTCCTTGGCTTCTTTTTATACTAAGTGTTTGGGTTTTCTCACAATATTAGGTGTTGGAGCAACAATTGGAGCCGGAGTCTATATTCTTGTCGGAACAGTGGCAAGAGAGCACTCAGGACCGGCTCTCACATTTTCGTTTCTGATAGCCGGGATTGCTGCAGCTCTCTCTGCCTTTTGCTATGCCGAGCTCTCTAGCCGTTGCCCCTCGGCGGGCAGTGCTTATCACTACTTGGGGGATATGCCACGGGCAACAGCTGAACCACCAATCGTGTATTCCAGAATCAGCGCCCAGCCAATCAACCACGCAACACTGCCACAATAAAACACCCCCAGAGTTCATAAATGAGTAAACTTTAAATAGAAAGATGCACCATTCCAAACCCATCAACTTATATAAAAACTGCAAATCCAAGCCCTAAGGAAT
>NW_010969518.1:0-8746 GCF_000463585.1 Tarenaya hassleriana | reverse complement strand
CAAAAACCTAAGGACATGTCTTTGAAGGATTTACATCGTCGTGTGAGAATTCGGCAGGAGTCTCAACCTATTCTTAAAATGAATGGGCAGTTTGGATCCAAGGCAAATGTTGTTGAGATGACTAAGGCCAAAGGGATTAAAAAGCGGAAGATTGATAAGAATGTTAACTCCAAGAAATTCAAGGGGAATTGCTACGTCTGTGGCAAGGCTGGACATCTGGCGAAGGATTGTTATCATCGCAAGGAAGGTGCCCAGAAGAAAATTGGGAATAAGACCCAAGCTCATGTAGCTGAAGTGGAAGATGGAGATTCAGAATTCGTAGTAGTTGTGTCAGAAATGAACATGGTCGGAGATAATCCGAGAGAATGGTGGATTGACACTGGAGCAACCCGCCACATTTGTGCTAACAAATGGATGTTCATTACCTATGACACTGTCACCGGAGAAAGCTGCTATATGGAAAACTATTCTGTCGTATGGCCACTCGCTGTTCCAACACTTGCAATTCTTTAATGTGTATTCACACCACCAAGACCGAATAATAGAATATTATATTTTTCAACAATGTGTTTTTAATTCCAGCATGATAGACAGTAGATTCAGTTGATTGGATCGAAAAGACCAAGATTCCGTTGGTACAAAAACCAATATTGCAATTATTATTAGCATATTATCCAAATGTTGATAGTTGTGTGTGAATAAGAACGAGAGCACAAAAATGGCCGCTCAAATTTACGAAGGGTCGAAGGTTATCGAAAGGTAACGTCACTCTTATCGACGTGGCATTTTTGGTGCGTGAAGGTGATAGTTGAGTGTGAAAGGGGTAGGCCATCGTTAATTAATCATTTCGCCTTCAATTTTAATACGATTTTATCTTACATTATATAATTTCATATTCTTATTTCATTCATTAAAAAATATAATTATTCGATAGAGCATTATGACCCAATGACTAAGCAAGCAATAACCATCTCTTTTTCATTGCTTACATGTTCTTGATTCGGCTCACGTTTAGGATTCTATGGCATGAGTTTTTTTTTTTCATGTCATTCGATTTGGGAGGCGTATGAGTTCTTTTATATATTGTTCTGTCATCTTCAAATTTAAAATTTTGGAATATTAGAATTTGTACTAAAATCTGAAATCAGATCAAGTATTCGAAAACATTCAGATATCCCAATCCAAATGTGGTAGAACAATTAATGTAATTTTTAAAATTTAATAATTATCATTGTTGTTATAAATTTTAAAAATTCAAGATAATTTCGTGATTTTTAAAACGAAGAATAACTTCATAATTTTTAATAAATATAAATGATATTTATACAAATTGTGAAATTCAAATACAAATCCTAATCGGTCTACTATAATCTCAATCAAGTTACGAACCCGAACTCATGGAATCCACGTTTCTCGGATCTAAGGGGCCGGAAGTGAGTAGACAAAACTAGAGAACCAAATGCACCAACCATCAAAATTGAGTGCAAAAGGGGGAAAATGCATGAATAAAGAACCTTTTAACACATCCCTTAAACCCTAAATAGCTAAACTCTAAACCTTTAAACCCTAATCCGTCCTGAACCCACTTCAAATTCAACTCAGATTATGCTAGATGTGGAAAACGTGGTATACAAACCGATTTTACCCTTCTTTCGATAATAATCTTAAACCTTTCGATCTACTAAAAAACGATATATCTATGCCGAGGTCATGATAAGAGAGAACCTATGTAAATGTAGACGAAGGCTCTTACCAGCTCTACAAGCCGAAGTGGTTCCACTGCTCAACAACATCATCTCCAGTCGAATCTGATTCACTTCCCATTATCTCTTCAGAGCTTTCGCCGGGCAGAAGCTGGATCCGGTCAGCATGCTCAATGATCCAATCTGTGAATTCAGGGGAAGATGCAAGTCCCGCCATGGCTTGGCGGGTTGACTCGCGTGTGAACTCTTCCCACTCTTTCTTTGTGAACTTCTTCCGGTTTGGTGTCCTATGGTATGTCGAGTAGAAATCCTTCTGGACTGTTCTCCGTCTTCTCGCAGAGGATGACGGTGAGATCATAATACCTGTTACAACTAATGAAGATGTTGATACCCAAAAAAAGGTTGCTACTCTATGGAAAGCCAACACAGAGCATACCCATTACGAAATGGAGAAAAAGCTTGAAGATTTATCCAAAATTTAGTTTTTGAGAGACTATTACAGCTGAGGGTTTATGCAGGAATTTATATTTGAAGATGGGATTGGTTAGTCTTTGGGCAGAGAGAGGGAGTAGAGATGATATAAATCGATTTCATTTATAGCAGGATGATGATGTTTGATGAATAAAGTTAAACAACCTGTAATGGTTATCATGGCTGGCAGGCGCAAGCATGAAAAGAAAAGCATACCTCTGGCAGGAGAGCCGGAGATCAAAGGTACATTCCTCTGATTGTTCCATAGACTTCTTCCGGGGGTTGGTTGAGACGACCTGCTAAGAAATTCAGCTCGTCCATGTTTAGTGGGTTTCTTTGCAGATACGAGCTGCCAATGTATCTGATCTTCAAGATTTTTCCTAAATTAAGAAAATAAAAGATTTACTTCTATGACACAATCTCAAACTAGATTACATCCAGGCTCTGAATTAACCAGATCAATATGATGTTTTAGTTCCCCATTGTAGCCATATTTTCCATCAGATAGACATTTTTTGAACGGCAAATATCCTCAGTACAGTGAGGAAATTCCTCGAATCATTCTAGTTAAAATAATAACGGAGTGACCACGAATTTGAATGAAAATATGGTCATTTTGGAGATACTTCAGACTAGTACGTTTTACTAGGCTAAAACAGATGGAATAAGAAAGAGAAGCAAGATGAACTGACAGATACCTTTTACGCATTATTTTGCTGATGAGAAAGCAGAAGGTGCTACATGAAACTAAAGCTCCCATCGCCAAAGGGGTATCAAGAGTGCTCTGAAATAGAAGGATGGTAGAATTTAAAAACAGATGCTATTGAATTATATAATGAATAGAGCACTGTAAATGACACACTATACCTGGAAAATGAATGTAGTGGCAATAGTACGCATTGCCCATTTCACAAATTGGGCAACACTAGCATCGACACCTCCATCTGCTGAAATCACAAATTTCCTCACCGTCCAGAATCCTAAAGCAGCTCCCGCTATGACAATTCCCACAAAGACGAGTACTGCAACCTGCAAAAGTTATTAGTTTTGGCTTGCCCATCAATCTCTTGCAATTTGCAATTCTTTCACATGATTCAGTATCTACTACATTTTCTCCTCTACAAAAATGAACAGGCAACCTCTGTTTCGTATCTACCGAGGGAACTATGGGATACGTAACAAACTCGTGATGGATATTTTTTCTTAAACAGAGCCTCATACTTGTTAGAAAAGCGGGGAAAGAATTTCAAAACATCAATGACAGAAACGAGATGATGTCTTACCGGATTGTACATGTCCTCGCTCAGCCCAAAATTGACCAGAATCATGTTCACCATCACAGAGAACTGATGTAGGATAAAAGATCCAGCCCCCAACTGTAACAAGAGTTGAAAGTCAGAACTTTGAATAATAAAGTAAAAAAGGAAAGAAAAATAAACTTAGGAGACACTAATGGAAAATCATACTCACCACTGATCCATATAATGTAAGATACAAGAAGTTTTTTCTTCCAGTAGGCAATAACTTCATGCCCTGAAAAAGAATTTGAAATGAACATTAGTTCAAAACAGATCGTATGAGATCAAATAGGAAGCGACAAGCAAGGAAATTTTGGAAAGTGAAATTACAGTTGTTTGAGATCATAATATGCTAAATCGAATAAACTGAAACGACATCATTCATGTATCCTGGAAAGGGAGATAATGCCCCAAACTCAACTGATGTCCTAGAATAACTCATGAGCTCTTTTTTCTTGTCTCTTTAATCTCATAAATTTCTCGGCATCAAATTTGCGTAATCCAGTAAAGGATTAAATTCTTCAAGATTTCATGTTTCTCTTCTTAAGATGTCCTCTCTTTCTACGTACAAAGATCACAAAGAAAAATCAAAACTTTTGGTAGACTTAAGGTAAAAATTACCTGGAAAAGGAGAATTAGAATGACCAGGAAAACACCGACAGCCATCGAACTACTATAGTAAAAAGGAAGCCAACTGCTGACGATTGGCGCCATCAAAAGCAAGACGAACCCAATCAAGAGACAGATGAGACGCCATCGCTGAAAATCTGCAGAGAAGAAAACATAACAAGAAAGCAAAAGTCATCAAAAAACAAGAGTGACGAGGAAAAATGGTGAGAGAGAGTGAGAGAGAAGAGGAAACCTTCTTCAACAGAGAAGGAAACTGAACCAGATGATTCACCACTGAACTTCACATCAACGTATCTTTTATCATATGGCGACATGACAGTGCTCCACAGCCCCTTGTGAAGAGTTTTCCAATCATCTTTCTTGCACTCACACAATCCAAGTGAAGCATTCCTGGAAGACCATAAAAAGATGAGACTCAGACCACCTTGCTGGTTTCTACATTCAAAATTAGAAACTAGGTGGAAGAGAAAGAGTAAGAATACAGAAGCTAAATCCCATATTTTACTTACCGGTGAAAACAAACATTAATTTTACCATGTAGCCTCTCTGGGATTGTTGCTGCAGGAGCTAAGTTTACCCTAAAAGAATTGGCATACTTCCGTAATTCCGTTCTTGAATAACCAGAAACTTGAACCCGCTCACATGAAATTACTTCCTTAACCCCATGAACAGATTGCTGCCCAACAAGAGGAACAAGGATGACATTTAGAATTGGATCCCCTGGACCAACACCTGAGATTTGAAATCCGAATGTCATTCCAAAGTAATCAAAAGATAAGCATAATTAGAGAGGGAAAAAAAGTAATGAATTGAAGATTAATTTACATGTCAAACGCTAATGTTTCCCATGCCTCAATCCAATAACTGCAAAAGGAAGGCTTTAGCCAAACCGGAAAGCAAAAAAGTAAACTTTCCACCAAGAGTTTGTACTCCATCCAATTCTTTACTCCAAAATATATGAGAAACCATATTATTACAACTAGATTTCCTATTTCTTCACCCTTTTTCAGCAAATTGATTTCCTTACAAGTCAAGGTTATTGAGCCAGAAAAAAGAACATTTAGGTTGTCTCTGAAAAGCTTCAGCACTAGAGGAAATATAACCAGATCCTATCAATTGCAATGAACTTAACAACTAAATTTTCAAAACCATAAAAGCCCCATGATTTTTTTTCATAGAAAAAAAGCTCCAACTCGAGAGATATATTCACATGAAAAAACAAACGACGAAAACCAAAACGCAGTTCCTGAAATCGAACGGGTATCAGTTATTCAGCATCCCAATTCGATCATGTACCATTGGCAATGCGAGTTCCTAGAAGAAAAACACAAAAATCCCTTGATCATCTTTCAATTTCCCATCTGTCATACAAAAGCATAACGATCCAAACCAGTAATCCAAGTAAAAATTTCTAATTTACAAACAAGAGCTTCTAATTTGTTCTGATTGTTCGAAATTCCATAATTCCAAACCCTAAAAGCGAAATGCCATAGACATTGTGACAAAAATCGAAAAACTTCCTTCACTTGCCCTAAAATTTCATGAACCGACCAAATTAAAAGCAACGTTGTCAACTAAACATGTTAGAACAATCACAAGAAACAGAGGAACCTAGAAGCAAACATCAAATCGGACCGTAACAGGAACAGAGCAAACAGTAGTAAGAGACAGTACCTTTGAGTTCTGACGTTTCTTGCAAAGCGTGCGTGGCAATCACGAACGATAACAAGCAAATGAGAAGAAGAAGAGGACGAACGAAGAGGAAACAGGTTCGACGAGAAAGAGCAGAAGAAGAAGAAGAACAAGAACAAGAAGAAGACGGAGAAGGGGAAAGAGAGAATTTTGAAAAGCACCCATATGGTTACGGCCCAAACATAAATAAAGCTTTTTTCAGCGTTCTGCGTTTTGAACGCGTCGCGTTGTTTGGACGCTGTCTTTAAATGTAGTAGAAAAAATCCTTAAAAATACTTCTCGAAATTTTTCAAAAAAACAAATATACATAAACTTTTTTCCCTTACAGATAAGAATATATATCAATTTTAAAATAGTATAAAGTTTTTTATTGAAAAATAATATTTTTGAATTATCGTCAAAATATTTATATTTTGAAAAACAATTATTCACGGTAACATTTATATCTTTTTTTTAATAAAGATAACATTCATATCTTATCATTCCGTTGGTTTTTTTTTTATTTTTTATAATTTGCTATATCAGTTGAAAATTAACAATAAAATTAAAATATATGTATTTTATATGAGAATATCTTTAAACGTTGGACATGTAAGCAATGAAAAAGAAATGTTCATTGCTTGCTTACTCTGGCGAGATTCGCTTTCACATGTCTTTTTAGTATCATAATACAAAATATAAAAAAGTATATTATATATCTGCTTGCTTCATGAATACCTACGAGTGTGTCTATATATACATCAAGTTGTGTTCAACATGCTCCATTATTATTATTTTTTTATATCAATTCAGTCTTAATTGTTTGGACATTCACAAAAATATACGGATATTTCATGTATTTACATAACTACACCATATTTCAAAAGTTTCAGAATTCGTTGAATTAGGAATCATGGCCTTTTTAACCGGACAAGAGCAAATATCTTTTGTGTGTGTGCGCGCAAAAATAAAAATGTCGAAGGGGTTTTTTTGTGAAAAAACATAAAATCGAGGTGAAAACAAACAAATCTAAAAACTAGGAGGACCTTATGAGAAATAAGATGGAAGATAACCGCCGACACACTACGGTCCATAACGCAACATGTTAAGGTGGCAATTTGCAATAATGGAGATGGTGAACGGAAAGAATTGCGAGGAAAAGATAACGTGAGAGAAAAAAAAATATTCTATCTTTTGCTTTGAGATCCGCCGCACACAAAATTCAGCGACGACCTCAAATGTCTTTCCAGCTCTAAAGAATCTACGTGTATGCGTTTTGAATTTTCTGTAAAGATTTTTCCTTTATATACCTTTCTCTCTCTCTGTCCCTTCCCCGTCAGTTTTCATTCTCTCTCTCCAACGTCGGCGAAACCATGTCGACGCCGGCGAGGAAGCGGCTGATGAGGGATTTTAAGAGGCTTCAACAGGATCCACCTGCCGGAATCAGCGGCGCTCCTCAGGATAACAACATCATGCTCTGGAACGCTGTTATCTTCGGGTGATTCCTCCTTCCCTTTTTCTGTCGAATCTTTCCATCGTGACTGACTTGGGGTATTATGCGTGATTTCGATTCGGTTTGAAATTTCTCTTTCTGGGTATGTCATGAATTTTGGTTTTTCTCCCCCGATCCCGTGATTGCGTATTCTCAGTATTTCTTTGATCTGACCGCCCCTTGTGTGTAAGCTTTTAATTCGATTCTCGCTCCGGCTGTGCCGGGATTCCAATCTCTACTTAGGATTTTTATGCTTGCGATTTGATTTTCTCTTATGGGTATGCTTGACATTCCGGTTCTCTCGATCAAATGTGCTTTGGGGTTTGATTATCTGCTCTGGGTTTGCTTTGAATCTCCGAGTTGACTTGATTTTCATGGCCTTTTCTTTTTCTTTTTTCCAGGCCTGATGATACTCCATGGGATGGAGGTTTGTGATTGTGATTCTTCCTTTCTCATTTGAATGTAATCCGATTGCTTCTCATGCTAGATGGGTTTCTCCATATATGTTTTCTTTTGTCTGTGGCTTTGATTTGATATAGTAACTCGTCTGTTGCATGCTAGTTAGCCCAGTTTCTTCCATTTGATCCTTTTACGCACTTAACCATTTTTGGGTTCAAGTGACAAGTTTTGTGATAGATATCCTTGAATAAGCTGTACCCTGATTTGAATTCAAGAGAATTTCCATATTGGAATCACATTAGTATGTCGGTATATTGAGTGGATCGTCCTATGGATTAGAAGTGATGAAAGTTCTTTTTATCTACGGAATTTTCCTTAGTAGGACTTAATTTTTGTTTCTAGCAAAGGGTTTCCTTGTAACCTTTTAACCCCCCTCTCCTTGTGGAGGCTCATCTCGAGTTTGGCATTATTTAAGATGTTGTATATAGGATATTCTTCAGGGTTGTGTTGTTATCGACATTAGTTTTCACCTTGATTAGTCTAGCTTCCCGACATGCTGGTACACTATATTATCATCTTTTAAGCTCGTTTAAAGCTTCATGGAGGAAATCATCTTCTTAATATGAAAACAAGGGTGTACTTTAGCATCGATAATTAAAAAAATATATCTGAATTTTATTTCATTTTTCAAGTAGCTTCTACTATGCATTTCTTTGCTAGTGTACTTCCTGAGTCTCTTCCATCAGCTGCCATGAAGCGCTCGGCGCTTAATATATATTTCAGTTCCTCGTTACGTTGACATATCCCGTTTATCCGTTCTTAATTATTGAGTCCTTGTCTGTGCTATGCATTTTCTTGCACTTCTTCAGGAACTTTTAAGTTGACCCTCCAGTTTTCGGAGGACTACCCAAACAAACCTCCGACAGTTCGTTTTGTCTCACGGATGTTTCATCCAAACAGTAAGTCCATCTTCTTCGTCTATCCATTGCTGTTCCTCTGGAAAATATTCGGTGTTTCTCGCTATATATAAATCTGCGCTTTCAGTATATGCGGATGGTAGTATCTGCCTGGATATTTTGCAA
>NW_010969517.1:0-364 GCF_000463585.1 Tarenaya hassleriana | reverse complement strand
CGGGCCTGGCCCGACAGGTGATGGCTCGCGATCATAGCCCGATACTGATACGGGCACTGCAGATACTCCAAGTCTTGAGAGATCTGGGTGAGCCACTCCTCGGCATCTTCTGGTCTCATCGATCCCTCAAATCGCGGGGTATGCATCGCTCGCAGCTCCTTGACGATGGGGAGGTATCCCGCCGTCGCAGCAGGTATCGGCGACTGGTGAAAATCCTCCTCTCTCAGCTCCGGATCTCTCGCCGAAGGTGGTGGTGGGGCGTGGGCAGCCAGGTGCTGCCACACGGTCTCTTGGAACTGACGAAACTTGTCCCTCCATCCTTCGTTTCCCAGGTTAGGCGGTGGAGCCTGATCGGGAATGTCGT
>NW_010969516.1:0-364 GCF_000463585.1 Tarenaya hassleriana | reverse complement strand
TCACAAATGCAGAAACTTTCATGCATGTTTTATACGACATGATCGTTAGAACAATGAATTTACAAGACATTAGTTACAGATGACGCACCTGAATGCAAAAGCAAACAGAAGAAGAAATATCGGAGCTGCAGATTTACACTGAAATTATGTCAAAACAACAAGTTTAGTTAGACAACTGTTATCTCTTTTCTTCAAAAAATCCATAAAAAGACTTGCACAATCATATTATTACTATGGCAAGAGAAATAACTAACCATTGTTGCAAATTAAGGTAACAGAAATGAAAACAAGTGATGCGTTACTCATGGCTGTTCCAAATGCTGTTGGTACAACTGCGAAAGGAAAAGTCCATCTGTATCATTAA
>NW_010969515.1:0-364 GCF_000463585.1 Tarenaya hassleriana | reverse complement strand
TATATATATATATATATACACACATGAATCATATATTTAAAATAATTTTTTTATTTGCATTCAATTCATATTTATGTTTAACCATTGAAAAAATTATATATGTATATTTGTGTATAGATATATATATATATATATATATAATTTTTAATACACATTGAATACACAAAATTATGTATGTATACATATGCCTACATGTATAAATCTATATATATAAAAGTTAGATTTGAAGGAATATGGTGGAGCCACCTAGAATCCAACTCATCATCTGTGTGACATTTGTTTTTAATTTGTATTTATGATTTAAAATAATATATTAATAATTGTAATAAAATAAAATATGAAATAAATAATAATAAGAGTTGAG
>NW_010969514.1:0-364 GCF_000463585.1 Tarenaya hassleriana | reverse complement strand
AACCTGTAGATAACCCAACAACAACATAACCAAAACATCCAAGGTAACAAATATGATTTCAAACCTCTTACCTTTGCTGGACAACGTAATTCGGATGCTTATCTCGATTGGGAGAAGCGGATGGAATAAAAATTTGAATGGTATGCAGGGTCGGAGTACAATAAGGTGCAATATGCCGCAAGCCAACTCATTGAACATGCATTGAATTGGTGGAAGCGAGAACCGACCGAACAACGACATGCATCTTATGATCCGATTTCCACTTGGAAAGAAATGAAAATCATGATGCGTCGAAGGTATGTACCTAAACACTTTCTTCATGAATTGCAACATAGATTTCGTAACATAGTGCAAGGAAGCAAGA
>NW_010969513.1:0-364 GCF_000463585.1 Tarenaya hassleriana | reverse complement strand
AGTGTTCAACAACATATTCGAGTAAGGTAAATTGCCATCTCGTGATTATGATGCTTCCAAACCTCCAATCGATTCCAAGTCTTCATTTGCTTTTGCACCTTCGAACCCTCTACTTGAATCTGAATCTTTGTTTTCTTCAAAGTCTCCATTTGAATCTGTCTTTGTTGTTCATGTCTTCGTTCTCGGTTGCTTCTTGTTCCTTTTGTTCTAGGTGTGCTTCAACACTGTCATTGTCCCTAAACCCTCGTCTTTTGCTCGGTTTTCCCTCATTTCATCTTTGATATTTTTGTTTTGATCGAATATTGTTGAACCTAGAGATAGAGTTTGTTTATAAGTTGCTTAAAAAATAACAAATTCATAGTGA
>NW_010969512.1:0-364 GCF_000463585.1 Tarenaya hassleriana | reverse complement strand
ACTACAATAGTTAATATGCGGTATGTACACATTTAAACTAAATACATATCATAAACATGATGATATGCAAATATATGGGTACATCTAACATAAATCAAATATTGTCCATCAATTGTATGAGCATTAATCATATGGCATGACCCATATTAAACGTTTGGAATTGCTAAACCAGTAGTTATAACTTATATACTATGTATAAACATAATTTGGTACATGTTTATACATAACCAAGTTAATGTTTAGAGTGCATGGATAGACTCTAAATTGTTTAGATACATTTATATGTCTTGTAAATAACGTCGATCCTCTCCATCACTCTCCTATTCAAGTCCGTCACTCACTCCGATTGAAGAATCTCGCAAGA
>NW_010969511.1:0-364 GCF_000463585.1 Tarenaya hassleriana | reverse complement strand
GATGTTTAGAATGGTTACAAGTAACCAATAATGGTTATCAATAACCTATGTAGCAAACATAAAATGGTTATCAATAACCTATGTAGCAAACATATGATGTGTACCCATATGAATTTATACTATATAACCATCATTATAATAATAAATGTACGTATAAAAATATATGCAGTTGTGATGTATAATTAGTACATGTAAACAGAGCGCACGTATGTACCCATATATTTGTAATATACATAATTACAAATGGGATTCATGTGTACGGGGTATAGCACGTCTACGCTCTCTATGTATAGATATAAGATACATCATTACCTATATTATAATCTATCAAAACCGATGTAATAATCACGGTGTACATGTATAC
>NW_010969510.1:0-364 GCF_000463585.1 Tarenaya hassleriana | reverse complement strand
AAGGGGGAATCACAGTCATCACCAATGAGAAAAATGAATTAATACCTACTCGGACTGTCACAGAGTGGAGGATGTGCATAGATTATCGCAAATGGAATACGAACACCCGAAAGGATCATTTCCCCTACCATTCATAGATCAAATGCTAGAGATGCTTGCACTGCACTCGTATTTTTGTTTCCTCGATTGGTATTCTGGATTTTTCCAAATTCCTATTCATCCTAGCGATCAAGAGAAGAGAACATTCACATGTCCCTATGGTAAATTCGCATATAGACGCATGCCTTTTGGATTATGCAATGTACCAGCAACATTTCAAAGATGCATGATGGCAATTTTTTCTGATGTGATTGAAGATATAATG
>NW_010969509.1:0-365 GCF_000463585.1 Tarenaya hassleriana | reverse complement strand
GGGTACATCCACCTAAAAAAAATAAAATTAAACAATCATCAGTTATGTAAACAAGTATGCAGAGGATTAAGTCTTATATATTAATTAAACGAAACACAGTAATTAATTATAACGTATCGAAATTGAACTGGTCCACCAAGTTCTGCTTCTCGTGGTAGATGGATTGGTAAATGTTCCATCACATCAAAAAATGACGGTGGAAATATTTTTTCCAGATTGCAAATTACCAGAACTATGTTTTGTTTCAGCATGGTGATATCTTCAAGTTTAAGCATCCAACTGCAAATCACCCGAAAAAATGAGTTGATCCCTGCACAATAACCAGGTATCAAGTTTATATATATATGTCGGGTTCCCTTCGGGTT
>NW_010969508.1:0-365 GCF_000463585.1 Tarenaya hassleriana | reverse complement strand
ACATACTTCTCCTCCTTAACAAAGCCTGGTTTCATGCTGGATGAACCCTTGTGATAAGTCGGACGTGAACTTGCCCTTCTTTTGAGCTGCCGCTCGCATTTGATAGCCAAATGCAACAGTTCCTCGACTTCGACATAAGGTTGCAATTCCACTCTATCTTGAATCTCTTGATTCAAACCCCCAAGGAATCTTTGCAAGGTAGCTTCCCTATCCTCCTCAATATTTGCTCGGATCATGAGTATCTCCATCTCTTTGAAATATTCCTCCACACTTCGATTTCCCTGCACCAATTTTCGTAATCTTCGGTGTATATCACGATGGAAATGATTAGGGACGAACCTTCTCTTCATGACAGCTTTCATTTC
>NW_010969507.1:19783-20009 GCF_000463585.1 Tarenaya hassleriana | reverse complement strand
CCAGACCCGACGGTCCAGAACGGACTGTCCGTTCCAGAAAGTCTGGAACGGACGGTCCACGAGAGCAGACCGTCCATTCTACATGCTGGAACGGACAGTCCACGTGCATTTCTGGACCGTCCGTTCCGGGCTCCAGTTTTTCTGAAATTAAACCGAATTAGGGTTAAATCACCTTATAAGAAGGAGATTAAAAACCCTAACTCGTGAGAGACGAAAGAGAGCCGAC
>NW_010969507.1:17433-19343 GCF_000463585.1 Tarenaya hassleriana | reverse complement strand
TGCATGAAGAACACTATCATCAACCCTAGATCGATCAAACCATATTCCTATGTGAATAATACGATCTATTCTATCGATTTCGATCCGAAACTAAACCCATATTGCTATGTAGTTCAGAATCTGAAATAATTGGCCAAGGGGTCAGCAAACACCAATCGAATAAAGCACAAATCGATAAAACCAAAACAAATCCAAATCGCAACCAAGTTAGGGTTCAAACATACCCAAAACACAAACGAATCCCTAACCCACAGCCGTGGATCTACTCACGGTTCATAGAAGACAACAAAAAGCTCTGAGAAAAAGAGATAAAAGAGAGGAGAGAAAAGCTCATGTAGATGTGTAGTCTCCACGATCGAATCTTCTGTCTTCTTCCCGAAATCCCGTGAACTTCTATTATTCTCTCCCCAAAAGCTCTCCAAAAGTCTGTATCTAAGTGTTCTCCGAGGTTCTCTCCTGCGCTAGGACGGGGCTAGGGCTTTTTTATAACCATAGGGCGGCTCCCAAGAGTCCTATTCCCATTCGGATGCTGAAAATCGCGAAACAGGGTTTTTGACTGGATCCGGACCATTTCCAGGTGGATCCGGACCGGATCCAGATTCCTGGGGTCGAATTCTGCGTTCTGAAATCGGACCGATTCCAACTAGAATCGGCCCTGCACCGGCAGATTTCTGGTCTTCACGAATTCGCTCATAACTTTCTGCTCCGGTGTCGGATTTAATCGATTTTGGGTCTACGTGAAGCTCTTGAAGTGCTCTTTCCAATGGTAAAGTCTCGCATGATTTGGACCTCTGTAAAGAAAGTTATTGATGTCGCAACATGAGTACCTCATCCGGACTTCTCCTTTAACGCTCCAATTAGCTCTTTTTCGAATCCAATCATCTCCGAAACCTGTAACTCTGCAAAACTAGAACGGTGTCCTAACATGCCTAGAATGCCTATGAATGCATGTGATTATCCTATAAAACCTAGACAAACTTGAAGGATGTAATGCTCTAGGATGATCATACGATATGAGAACTATGTATGATACGATGTATTTATTGGATGAATACATTATTTATTCATTATTTATTTTGCATATTTGATAAATAATGATAATCCCTGGATCGTTACGAACGATCCTAAATTCCTTAGTCGTTTGTCATTGTGGGAACAATGATGAATTAAGACTAACATGAGGCGTGATGGATGATCATGATGATGATCATGTGTATTGGATACGGATCACGGTCATGAGTACTTGTTTGGAACAAGTAACTGGATGACTCGCGTGAGATTGTCTATTGGATATAATCCATGACTTGAATCTCACTTGATGGTTCATTTTAGATCCTCAGACCTGAGATATCTATTGTATCCATCATGACGAGTAATGTACTTTGACTGCGTCAAACGTCGTCTTTAACCGGATGACTATAAAAACGGGGCTCGGGTACATTACGAATCATGCATTGGATAGTAGATAGTCAAGATGGAACTTTGTCCCTCTCGAAAGAGAGAGATATCGCTTGGGCCCGTCGTAGGAGTGAGACTGTGGAAATGTGTGGCCACACTATAGATGAATGTCATCTATCTCTTACAGTCTACTCGGGATACGACAAAGCATTCGAACTATGAGTTCGATTATGATATCGTGAGACAAAGAGGATCATTGTTGGAGCTATCTCTGGCTTTTCGGTTAGATCACATCTAACTCTTTCCGATACGGGTAATCATAATGTCTTGCTAGAGACCGCTTATGATTAGTAAAGCGAGATTCGATCTCGCGTTTACTGCCGTATTCGGAGGAGTCTAAAGGGTCACACACATACGGAATGGACGTGTATGGACGGGATCAAACGGACGAGAAAAATTGGATTTTTTCTTGGTCTTTGAGGTCTGGTCCGGCTGACCAAGAGTTGGTCAGT
>NW_010969507.1:10991-17367 GCF_000463585.1 Tarenaya hassleriana | reverse complement strand
ACGGAGCAGGATCGTGTTGGTCGGAGTTCGGCTGGTCCGGTGGACCGAAATCTTGGTCCACCGGACCGGCAAGTCAGGCGGACTGAATCTCTTGGTCCGGAGCTTGGCTGGTCCGGCGGACCAATAGTCTGGTCCGCCGGATCGCGGAAAATTTCGACTGTCGGCAAAAGGCGTCTTGGTCCGGCTGACCAAGAGTTGGTCAGCCGCTGACCAAGACCATGACCGAACTAAACCGCGTGTTTTTACTCGTCTGGTCCGGCGGACCAGCTCCTGGTCCGCCGGACCGGACGTCTGAAAACACTAAATTGCGAAAATCTCGGCTTTTCTTGGTAGGGACGCGTGAGGAATGATTTGGATCATTCTTAACCCGACTCTTAACCTCCAGAAGAGCCAAGACTGCTCTGCAACTCTCCCAAACTCAAGAAATTGTTCTTGAGATCATACACAAGAGATTTGATCTCTTCAAGCTCTAGCAAGCAAGTTTCCAAGTGTTGGAAACCATCCCAAGGGTGTGGACTACTCAAGAGGGTGTTGGGTGCTTCAACACCTAGCTGTGATCTACAACAACCTTCTGATTCGGAATCAAAAGGTTAGTTCTACTCTCCAAGAGGTTCTTCACCGAAACCATGGTCCGTGGGCAGTTCAAAATCGTTTTGAACGCCAATTCCGCTGTGCAAGCCCGCGGACCAGACCCGAGACCGGTTGTGAACCGGTGCTCGAGGTCCCCGTGCGACCCATCAAAACTCTCATCAAAATATAGAGAAGAATAGGAGTTATCAATGGTCATGGCGTCTTGCTAGAGGCTAACCATGATTTGTGGTTCGGGAAAGGTTTCTGAAGTCACTACCACTTAGAATGGGCCTATAGGGTCATACACCATTAGGGATAGACTTATACGTGAAGAATCCGGAGAATGGAAATGAGATTTGACTGAAACAAGTATGAAAAGGAGTTTTCAGTGTGTTGGTCCGGAGCGGACCAAGTTTGGTCAGCCCCGGACCAAGCTTGGTCAGTCCAGGTGGTCCGGAAGCTCGGTCCGAGGTCATCTGTCCAGGTCTGGTCCGGCTGACCAAGAGTTGGTCAGCCCCGGACCAGACGCTGGGTCAGGCGGACCGAGAAAAGGCGAGTCGGACTGAGCTGACGAAGAAGGAACTTGGTCAGCTCTGGACCACGTTTGGTCAGTTCAGGAGGTCCGAAGGTCGGTCCAATGTCATCTGTCCAGGTCTGGTCCGGCTGACCAAGAGTTGGTCAGCTCCGGACCAGACGTTGGGTCAGGCGGACCGAGGACGTGCGAGCGTCGGACTGACCTGACGAACAAGAGACTTGGTCCGGAGCTGACCAAAACTTGGTCAACTGGACCAAGGCTCCAGGTCAAGCGGACCGGGATCTGGAATTTTCCAAAATTTTGGATTTAGGGCTTTCTAAGTTTATTTAAGTTTGGGATTTCGTCCAAACTTAATTAAGGCCGCCCTAAAACTAAAAGAGACATCTAAGAACCCTAGAGAATTCACTCTTTTCGATTTTGAGCTTCTCGGGTTTAGATCTCGTCTCTTGAGTTACCCTTTTCTTCACTAATCCTAGCAGATACGTTCCAAATCGTTTCGAATCTTTCCCTCGGTGTGGATACATGTAGAGGGACTGTAACTTCAGTCCTAGGTGATTAAGAACAGGTCCCAAATCGTATTTGCTTCAAGTTTCATCGGGAACTATGTAAGTAACGATTTCCCCGGTGATAGACACAATTTTTCGGGTTTTTGCAAGTTTGGTTGCGTGTGACGTTTGACTAGGTTTAGATCTTCCTTCCGGTGCATGAAACCCAGTAACCAAACCCTAGATCGATGAGATCGCATACTAGGAACCCGTAGTGAACCCCAACAGTGGTATCAGAGTCTGATTCTCTGTATATCGTTGTGCTTATCGTATGATTACGTGATTTTAATCGTTAAATTGCATGTAATCATTAAATCTATGCATGTTTAATGATATTTGTGATTGTTGAATGATGCATGGATGGTATGGAGTCTGGGACGGGTTAACGGTGCGAAAAAAATGGGGGTGAAACCCTAATTTTCGAGACCCAAAAAATCTATCACGAATTTGATCTGACCGCAGTCAACCGAACCAAGAGTTGGTCAGCCGGACCAGTGGACAGATCAGATTCCGGACTGCGCTGTTGGTCAGGAGGACCAAAGTTCTCGCTCGTCAGCCCCGGACCAAATGTTGGTCCGACGGATCAAGCGAGAACAGCACAGGTCCGAGACGACAAATGACGAGCTAACCAAGGGAACGGACTGAGTTATCTGGAGCTGATCAAGTTTGGTCAGCCCCGGACCAAACCTAGTTTTGAACTGTAGCTCCGATCCTTGGTCAGCCTGAGCGGAAAGATGATTGAGTTGGTCCGGAGCTGACCAAGATTTGGTCAGCCCCGGACCAAGCTCAGAATTTTCTCGAAAACTGATAGAACGGCAGACCAGAGAAGCTGACTGAGGTCAGTCCGGCAGACTAGATTCTGGTCAGCTCCGGACTTGACCTCAAACACTTCTCAAGTCCGAATTTTCTGTCCTTTTCCTCATGATCAATCTCAAGCTATTACCATCCATTAGTAGAGCAACTATCAAGGCCTCGATCGTCATGGTTACGGGTCATGCCCTAGCTGAGCGTGCCTGACTATCTTGGTGAGGCAGTATGGAGAAATCGTGATTCTCATAGCTCGAATATGGTTGAGCTTGAATTGGGTTATCAAGTCGGACTTGGACCTAATGGTAAGGATGGGATGAGGAACATGCAGTGATAGCGTATCACTATCCCATACTCATCTAGGAGTCATATATGATATGATTGACAATGTGTTGTCTACCTAAATAGCATGTTTTTTAGCATCATGCCCTAGCTGACTCAAAAGCATGTGAAATATGGATCCTAGCTCACTTAGAAACTCATTGAGGGTGTTTTTCTTAGTGGGAGCATGTCATATTGCATCTATTGATATTGTCTGTGTTAATAAGTGTACTAAGCGACTTGCATATTTTCTATCTGTTTGTTTGTCCTTTTCTGTAGAACATACCTATTGCAGGAATCTGTATAATCTCACCACATGTGATCTATCCTTATGAAGGGTAAGCCTCTGACCACGGCTTCTAGATCGATCATTGATGCTTATTGGAAACGTGTGGATGATGATCTGGACATGTCTAACTTGATACTTGGAAACATGACTTCCGAATTACGTAAGCAATTAGAGGACATGGACAATTCTTTGATGGTTGATCAGTTGAATGCTCACTCCAAGAGAAAGCTGGGAGCCAAGGGAAGAGTGATATGGTAGTTGCTGGAAAGAGTTCCAGCAAGAGGAAGCGTTCCATGGGCAAGGGCAAGAGTAAAGTGACAAGTATTGTCACTAAGCCTAAGCCTGAGTCTAGGAAGAGAGAGTGTTATCTCTGTCATGCTATCGGACATTGGCACAGAGATTGCAAACTCTATCTGGAAGATCAAGAGAAGAAGAAGCTTAAGGAAGCTTCGACTTCTGGTATCTTCGTTATAAAGGTGAACTTGTTTACTTCTACATCATGGGTACTAGATACCGGATGTGCCTCGTACATTTGCGGAAATGTGCAAGGACTGCGAGGAAGTAGACAATTGGCGAAATTCGCCGTCGGGACTTATGATCTGACTTTACCTTCTGGCCTTGTATTGGAGTTGCATGATTGTTATTTTGTTCCTGCTATCAGCAAGAACATTATATCGATTTCATTCTTAGACTCGGATGGTTTCAGATTTGTTATTGAGAACAAATGTGTGTCCATTTATAGAGGTGATTTATTCTATGGTAAGGGTTACCAGTTTAATGGTCTTTATATTTTGGATGATGAACCATCTAGATACAGGTCAATCTATAACATTAGTACCAAGCGGTTTAAGCCGAACGACTTAAACCCGACCTATCTTTGGCATTGTCGACTTAGTCACATTAATGAGAAATGCATAGTGAAGCTTCATTCTGATGGACTTCTTGATTTTTTTTTATTATGAATCAATCGAATCGTGCGATTCTTGTTTGATGGGTAAGATGACAAAATCTCCTTTTTCTAGAAAATGAGAACGGGCTACTGAGTTTCTAGAACTCATACATAGTGATGTATGCGATCCTATGAGCTCGCCCGCTAGAGGAGGTTATCTGTATTTCGTTACGTTCACTGATGATTTCAGTAGGTACGGTTATGTCTAGTTGATGAGACATTAAGTTTGAAACACTTGAATTGTTCAAGATTTTCAGAAATGAGGTACAGAACCAACTTGGCAAGACGATCAAGTTGCTTCGATCTGATCGAGGTGGCGAGTATATGAGCCGAGAGTTTACTGACTATCTGGCAGATTGTGAGATTGTCTCACAACTGACTCCACCAAGAACACCACAGTGGAATGGCGTGTCCGAGAGGAGGAACCGAACCCTATTAGATATGGTACAGTCCATGATGAGTCAGGTAGATCTTCCTAAACCCTTCTGGGGCTACGCTCTGGAAACAGTTGCGCTTATACTGAACAACTGTGCAACAAAGTGGGTTCAGAAAACACCATATGAGATATGGACTGGGAAGCGTCCCAAGTTTGCGTTTATGAAGATTTGGGGATGCGACATTTATGTGAAATGTCTGGCTTCTAATAAGCTATCCGCCAAATCTGATAAATGTATATTTGTGGGTTACCCTGAGGAAATTAAAGGGTACTGGTTCTACAGCCCATCCGAAAACAAAGTGTTTGTTGCTCGGAATGGAACTTTCTTGGAGAGAGAGTTCATCTCCAAGAGAGTCAGTGGGAGTAGAATAGATCTCGAAGAAGTTCGAGAACCATAAATAGTCGAAGAACGAGTGAACAGGTCGAATTGGTTCGACCTGTGTCACAATTGTTGAGATAGCACCTCCTAGTGAACCTCGGAGATCTGGTAGAAGTCGTTAAAAGCCTACAAGATACGGTTTTCTTGTAACTGAAAACGACAAACTCATGTTGTTAGAACATGACAAGCCTACGTCGTATTCAGAGGCTATGCCAAGTTCCGATTCCGAGAAATGGCACCAGGGCATGGAGTCTGAGATGCTATCCATGTAAGACAACAAAGTGTGGAGTTTGGTCGATTTGTTCGATGGTATTAATGTTGGTTTAGTGCTCTATGATGTACTATTTATGAGCTTTATTTAGATACATTTGATGTATTGATACTTTCTATGGGTTTTATGAGAGTATTTGATTCATTACATATTCTTGCATACTAGATCTGTTATGAAATCCGTGTATCACTATGAATGATACTAAACTCCCTAGTCTTGTGTCGTTATGGGAATAAGGACATAATAAGACTAGTATGATGTGTGATTGATGATCATAGCGTTGGTCATAGGTATTGGATACAATCACAGTCATAGGTATTCGTTGGAGAACGGAATACTGGAATGACCCGCATGAGATTGTCACATGGACTAGCGTCATGACTTGAATCTCATATGGCGGTTCCATGATTGGATCCTAAGACCTGAGATATCTACGGAATCCAACATGAGGAGTTGCGTGCTTTGATTACGTCAAACGTCCTGCGTAACAGGAGGACTATAAAGGCGTGTATCAGGTACGAAACGAATCATGTACTGGATTGTAGATAGTCAAGACGGGATTTGTACCTCTCGTAAAAGAGAGAGATATCGCTGGGCCCCTCGTGTGAGCGAGACTGTAGAAATGTGTGGCTGCACTATAGACAAACGTCGTCTATTTCAGACAGTCGAACTCAGTGAACCAGAAAGCAGTCGAATCAGATAAGGTGGCTTGTCAATGCCTTATGTTTGACATATGATATCGCGATACAAAAAGATCATCAACCGGAATCATCACTGGAGTTCGTATGATCACGAACAAACTCTATTCGAGATAGGTAGTCATAGTGTCTTGCTAGAGACCGCCTATGACTTGTGTATCCGGAATAGAGATTTCGGACTAATACTGCTATATCGGATGAGCCTACAGGGTCACACTCACAGGAAAGGACGAATGCGCGAGAAGAGACGAGAAATTCTCGATGGAGCGGAGGCTAGACCGTCCGGTCCAGAAGGTCTGGACCGATCGGTCCAGCTAACCCAGACCGATCGGTCTAGACGTAGACCGGTCGGTCCAGAGGTAACGTGTGAGGTCCGGAAATTGTTCCAGACCGATCGGTCCAGACGTTAAAAAGCTCCAGACCGATCGGTCCAGACGTCGGGATTTACTAAACTCGCTCTAATTAGGGTTTTAAGGGGAATTAACTTTGGTGAACGCAACCCAACACTTAAGGCACGATTTTCAGACCCTAGGGAGAGGTTTGGAGAGTGAGAAAGCTAAGAGAAAGATCCCTGAA
>NW_010969507.1:10196-10657 GCF_000463585.1 Tarenaya hassleriana | reverse complement strand
ATCTATGCATGTTTGATGATTGAATCTAGTGTAGATTGCATGTTTCATGTTGCATAGAGTGCAGGAATTCGAATTTTGGGTGTACAGAAGAATTCGGATCGGTTTCGGGTCTGATCGGGGACGAGAATGCGGGGAAACGTGATCTGATCACGGAGGCCTACCCTAGACCGTCTGTTCTGGGTAAGCCAGACCGGACGGTCCAAGGGTGACAGACTGAGTGGCTCAGAACGGAAGGTCTGTCCTGGACCGTCCGTTCTGTCCATACAGAACATCCGTTCTGACTTCTGAAGTCGATATCGAACGTTCTGCAGCCTGGAATGTCCGTTCTACTTCCAGAACGGACGGTCCGAAGTCCAGATTCCGAAAATTTCTGTTTTCAAGGTCCGATTACGCAATCGTTGCATAATCTGATCAACTGTAACTCAAATAGACATGATTCATTCTTATGGATGGTCCATAGT
>NW_010969507.1:3671-9199 GCF_000463585.1 Tarenaya hassleriana | reverse complement strand
AACATGCGAGCTCCTGTTGAGGAACTTGAGCGTATGGGAGTGAACTTCGATGGTGACTTGGTTGCAGACTTGATCCTGATGTCATTACCCGAGGACTATAACCAGTTCGTTATGCAGTACCATATGCACGGGATGACTAAGAGCTTAGCCGAATTGCATGGGATGCTGAAATCGGCCGAGCAGGATATTGTGGTGCCCAAGACTGTGCTTGCTGTTGAGAAAAACTCCAGCATAAAGCGGCGGGGTAAAGCCAAAAAGAAGGCGGCGAAAAAGGCAAAAGTTGCCTCTACGCCTAAGCCTAAGCCCGATAAGGGTGACTGTCATTACTGCGGAGTGTCTGGACACTGGAAGCGTAATTGTCACCTTTATTTGGAGGATCTGAAGGATAAGAAGCTTGGTGAAGCTTCTGCCTCAGGTATTCATGTTATAGAAGCTAACATCTGTACTATATCTTCTTGGGTATTGGATACCGGAAGTGCCTCACACATTTGTGGAAATGTGCAGGGACTAAGAAGAAGTAGGATGCTAGCTAAGGGAGAAGCGGATCTACGCGTCGGAAATGGAGCAAGAGTTGCTGCATTGTGTGTTGGCGTTTACGATTTGCATCTTCCTTCTGGACTTGTTTTAGAGCTTAGTAATTGTTACTATGTTCCTGCGATTAGCAGAAACATTATTTCTATTTCTTGTCTGGATTTGGATGGTTTTCGATTTGTGATTGAGAACTCGAGTTTGATGATTTATCGAGACGATATTTACTATGGTAATGGTTATCTAGTTAATGGTTTATATGTCTTGAATGATCAGCCTTCGAACTCGACATCATCCATCTATAGCGTGAGTACTAAACGGTTTAAGCCGAACGACTTAAACCCGACCTTCCTCTGGCATTGTCGTCTAGGCCATATAAACGAGAAGCGCATTCAGAAGCTTCATTCTGAAGGTCTTCTGGATTCATTTGACTTTGAGTCTCTTGAATCATGCGAGTCTTGTTTGATGGGCAAGATGACGAAGCATCCTTTCAAGGGGAAAGGACAGAGAGCGACAGAGTTATTGGATCTGATACATAGTGATGTATGCGGACCAATGAGCTGTCCGGCTAGAGGAGGTTATCTGTATTTCGTTACGTTCACTGATGATTTCAGTCGATACGGTTATGTCTATTTGATGAGACATAAGTCTGAAACACTTGAAATGTTCAAGGCTTTCAGAAACGAAGTATAGAACCAGCTTGGCAAGACGATCAAGACACTTCGATCCGATCGTGGTGGCGAGTATATGAACCAAGAGTTCACTGACTATCTGATTTTATTGTGGTATTGTATCACAATTAACTCCTCCTGGAACGCCGCAGTGGAATGGCGTGTCTGAACGGAGGAACCGAACACTGTTAGACATGGTTCGGTCTATGATGAGTCAGACAGATCTTCCGAAGTCCTTCTGGGGCTATGCTTTAGAGACCGCCGCGTACCTGCTGAATAGGAGTCCAACGAAGTCGGCTGAAACGACGCCATATGAGATATGGACGGGTAAGCGTCCCGCGTTATCGTTTGTCAGAATTTGGGGTTGCGACGCGTGAAGCGTCAGATGACTGATAAGTTATCCTCCAAATCTGATAAGTGTTTATTTGTAGGTTACCCTAAGGAAACTAAGGGTTACTACTTCTACATTCCGGCAGAGAACAAAGTGTTTATTGCCAGGAATGCGACTTTTATGGAGCGAGAGTTCGTCTCCAAAAGAGTCAGTGGGAGTAGGATCGAACTTGAGGAAGTTCGAGAGCAGCAAGTAGACGCTGAGCCGAGTGAACAAGTTGAAGAAGTTCAACCTGTTTCACTGCTAGTTGTGACTCAACCTTTGACGAGTGAACCTCGGAGATCAGGCAGGATTCGCCAAGAGCCAACGAGATATGGATTTCTCGTGACTGGGAATGAGGAACTCATGTTATTAGAACATGACGAGTCTACCACATACCCAGAGGCTATGGCGAGTCCCGACTCTGAGAAATGGCGCGAGGCTATGAAGTCCGAAATGCAATCCATGTCAGATAACCAAGTATGGACTCTGGTTGATGCATTTGAAGGGATAAAACCCATCGGATGCAAGTGGATCTTCAAGAAGAAGACCGACATGGATGGCAACGTGCACACGTATAAGGCACGACTTGTGGCGAAAGGATTCCGTCAGATTCATGGTATTGACTATGATGAGACGTTTTCGCCTGTAGTTATGCTGAAGTCCATCAGGATCCTACTTGCCATAGCCGCATATTATGACTATGAGATATGGCAGATGGATGTCAAGACTGCGTTCCTTAACGGGAACTTGACCGAGGATGTGTACATGACACAATCCGAAGGTTTTGTCGATCCTAGGAACCCGAAGATGGTGTGCAAGCTTCAGAGGTCTATTTATGGACTGAAGCAGGCTTCGAGGAGCTGGAACCTTCGCTTTGATGAGACAATAAAAAACTTTGGTTTCTCACAAAAAGAAGACGAGCCATGTGTTTACAAGAAGGCTAGTGGGAGCACACAGAGGCTATGTCGAGTCCGGACTCCGAGAAGTGGCGCGAGGCTATGAAGTCCGAGATGCAATCCATGTCAGACAACCAAGTATGGACTCTGGTTTATGCATCTGAAGGGATAAAACCCATCGGATGCAAGTGGATCTTCAAGAAGAAGACCGACATGGATGGCAACGTGCACACGTATAAGGCACGACTTGTGGCGAAAGGATTCCGTCAGATTCATGGTATTGACTATGATGAGACCTTTTCGCCCGTAGTTATGCTGAAGTCCATCAGGATCCTACTTGCCATAGCCGCATATTACGACTATGAGATATGGCAAATGGATGTCAAGACCGCGTTCCTTAACGGGAACTTGTCCGAGGATGTGTACATGACACAACCCGAAGGTTTTGTCGATCCGAGGAACCCGAGGATGGTGTGCAAGCTTCAGAGGTCCATTTATGGACTGAAGCAGACTATGAGAAGCTGTAACCTTCGCTTTGATGAGACAATCAAAAGGTTTGGTTTCTCACAAAACGAAGACGAGCCATGTGTTTACAAGAAGGTTAGTGGGAGCACAGTAGTTTTTTCTGGTGCTGTACGTGGATGACATTCTCCTTATAGGGAATGACGTTCCTACCTTGCAAGATGTTAAGTCTTGGCTAGGAACGCAGTTTTCTATGAAGGACCTAGGAGAAGCGGCCTATATTCTAGGAATAAAGATCTATAGAGATAGATCGAGGCGTTCTAGGACTTTGTCAGAGTACTTACATCGATAAGGTCTTGAAACGGTTCAAGATGCAAGATTCCAAGAAAGGAATCTTACCGATGAGCAGTGGCACAGTTCTCTGCAAGAGTTAGTGTCCTACGACACCTGATGAGCGAGAACGCATGGATCGGATTCCATATGCTTCGGCGATTGGATCGATCATGTATGCCATGCTTTGTACTCGACCGGATGTATCCTACGCGTTGAGCATTACGAGTAGATACTAGTCAGATCCAGGTGAGTCGCACTGGATCGCCGTCAAGAACATCCTGAAGTACTTGAGAAGGACTAAGGATGTGTTCTTGGTATACGGTGGGTCGGAAGACGAGCTCGCTGTAAGAGGTTACACCGATGCTAGTTTCCAGTCAGACCCGGATGACTACAGATCGCAGTCTGGCTATGTTTTCTGTTTGAACGGAGGCGCTGTTAGCTGGAAGAGTTTTAAGCAGGCGACCGTTGCAGATTCTACTACAGAAGCTGAGTATATTGCAGCGTCGGACGCAGCAAAGGAAGCTGTTTGGATCAGGAAGTTTGTTGGCGACTTGGGTGTCATTCCGAGTGCTGATAGCCTCATTGCTCTGTATTGTGACAACAATGAAGCGATCGCACAAGCGAAAGAACCCAGATCCCATCAACGATCCAAACACATACTGAGACGATTTCACCTTATCAGGGAGATTATAGACAGAGGAGACGTGCACATTTGCAGAGTGTCGACAGATGAGAACATTGCCGATCCGTTGACGAAGCCTCTCCCTTCGTCGAAGCATGAGGGTCATGTTAGGGATATGGGCATTAGATGTTTAGCAGTTCATGATTAGAGCAAGTGGGAGATTGTTGGTTTAGTGCTCTATGATGTACTATTTATGAGCTTTATTTAGATACATTTGATGTATTGATACTTTCTATGGGTTTTATGAGAGTATTTGATTCATTACATGTTCTTGCATAATAGATCTGTTATGAAATCCGTGTATCACTATGAATGATACTAAACTCCCTAGTCTTGTGTCGTTATGGGAATAACGACATAATAAGACTAGTATGATATGTGATTGATGATCATAGCGTTGATCATAGGTATTGGATACAATCACAGTCATAGGTATTCGTTGGAGAACGGAATACTGGAATGACCCGCAGGAGATTGTCACATGGACTAGCGTCATGACTTGAATCTCACATGGCGGTTCCATGATTGGATCCTAAGACCTAAGATATCTACGGAATCCAACATGAGGAGTTGCGTACTTTGATTACGTCAAACGTCCTGCGTAACAGGAGGACTATAAAAACGTGTATCAGGTACGAAACGAATCATGTACTCGATTGTAGATAGTCAAGACGGGATTTGTACCTCTCGTAAAAGAGAGAGATATCACTGGGCCCCTCGTGTGAGCGAGACTGTAGAAATGTGTGGCCACACTATAGACGAACGTCGTCTATTTCAGACAGTCGAACTCAGTGAACGAAAAAGCAGTCGAATCAGATAAGGTGGCTTGTCCATGCCTTATATTCGACATATGATATCGCGATACAAAAGGATCATCAGCCGGAATCATCACTAGTGTTCGTAAGATCACGAACCAACTCTATTCGAGATAGGTAGTCATAGTGTCTTGCTAGAGACCGCCTATGACTTGTATATCCGGAATAGAGATTTCGGACTATACTGCTATATCGAATGAGCCTACAGGGTTACACACGCAGGGAATGACAAAACGCACGAGAAAACGACGGGAAAACCAAGATGGAAGGGCCTGGAACGGACGGACCAGAAGTTCAGAGCGGACGGTCCGCCGAGATAGACCCGACGGTCCAGAACGGACTGTCCGTTCCAGATGGTCTGGAACGGACGGTTGATCACTTGCGTGACGAGCTTTAAATTTATACCCGACACACAACTAATCCGCAAGTATACGAATGTCGTAGTACCGGGGTCGAACACAAGGACTTTAGCGGTTAAGCTAGGAATCGACTAAAACTAGGAAAATGGTAAAAATAAAATTGGATAATTGTTTTGTGGGTTTTGAAAGTGCGGAAAATTAAATATGAAAACGTAAAATCAAAGCAAGCAATGTTCAAGAGGAGATAATCGATTGGAAACGGTTGCGGGAATCGGAATTCACCGATCATGCAAGGATGCCGTAAGGAATTATGGACCTAAATCATGCTCGTTCTAAGGTGAGGGATTCGAAGACTAAGGTCGGGTTCGGTTCTTTCGACCCGAAAACCCGCTATCCAAGAGAGCGCTCT
>NW_010969507.1:1200-3432 GCF_000463585.1 Tarenaya hassleriana | reverse complement strand
CCTTGCAAATCCGGGCATTCTCATAATGCTCAATGATGTCTTCAATCTTCAATCCAAGCCAAATCTCCTTGTTCCTCCCTCAAGAATTCGGCCCTAGGTCTTTTGGAGGAGAGAAAATCGCCTCCTTTGCTTTCCCAAATCGAGCTCTCTTCAAAAAGTCCGAAAAATCGGACTTAATTCAGTTCCAGGTTACGCGGTCAGCCGGACCAGGTCTTGGTCCGGCGGACCGGGCGTAAATGAAGGGGGCGGACGCGGCGCAAAGTGTTCCTGGTCCGGCGGACCGAGATTGGTCGGCCGGACCAGGACTTCAGTTAAATTCCCCCGGCTGACTGGGACTAGGCAGGCGGACTGGGCGAGAGGATGTGGCTTCCTGGTCCGGCGGACCTGGGTAGGTCAGCTCCGGACCGGAATTCTTCGGACTGGTCAGGACGTTCCGCCGGCTGACTGAGCTCGACAACACATCTGGTCCGGCGGACCAGATTTGGTCAGCCGGACCAGGCCTTCACTTTCGTCTGGTCCGAGCTAGGCTCAGCGCGCGGGGCGGACTTGTGGCACTCTCCTGGTCCGCCGGACCGTAGTTGGTCAGGGGCGGACCAGATGAACTGTATTCTCCGATTCGTGCCGAATTTGTGCATTACGTCCGGGGTTCCTGCCAAAGTCGAGAAATAGACCCAAAATCCTAGAATGGCTCTAAAAATGCCTAAGAATGTGTGGAAACCGTTTAGAAACCAGGGGCATACTAATGTAAAATCCAGATAAAATCCGAGCCATCAACGGTCCACTAATGCGGAACGTCCGTTCCACATGCTGGAACGGACGGTCCGCGTGTATCTCTGGACCGTCCGTTCCGGCCTTCAGTTTTTCCGAAATTAAACCGAATTAGGGTTAAATCACCTTATAAGAAGGAGATTACCCTAAGAAAGTGAGCCGACTTTAGAACACTTGACAGAAACTTTTGGGGAGATCCAAGAGGTTGAGAGTGTGATCAAAGTTCGTTTTTCTCGAAGCACAAATCGAATAGCAGATTCGGGTCCTAGCAGACAAGTTTCAATCGTTGGAATCCATCCCGAAGTGTGGATACGTGTAGAGGGCGAGGTAATCTTCCTCCCTTTCGTGATCAGACGTGTTCTTCGATTGATACAAGCCCCAGATCGATTGAGGTAAGTTTTCTAACGTTTCTACGTTTCAATAGCAGCATGGTTCTAGGGTTCTATAAAAATTTTGTTTTACTTCCGCTGCACAACCCTAGAATCGATCTCTTAGGAATTAGATTCGCTCATGAGATCCTAGGAAACCCAACAGAAGACCATTGGATGTAAGTGGGTTTTCAAGAAGAAAACCGACATGGATGGTATCGTGCATACCTGATGAGGACCTCGATATCTCGAGCGATGCATCAAACTATGTCTTGCGGGTGAAGGAACGCATGGAGCTAATGATAGCTTGGATCGGGAGCACGGAGTTAGGAGTTCAACGAGATATCTTGGAGCTTAAGCAATGCTTGGAATGCAAGGATTGCATGGATTGCTTGGAACGCAAGGAGCACACGGAGAAGTCCAATTCCGAGGAGATCAATGATATTTATAAGGCAAAATGGGATTTCCAAAACTTGAGGGTTGCACGACCAAAGGTTAAGCCCGCTCCGCCCAAAATTCGAGCCAAGACGCGCGTTCTTCAACAACGTTCCAACACGTTCATTTCCGACGCATTGAAGTAACTCCGTTTTGAAAGATCAAGCCCAACTCACTTTAGTGAAGCTCAAGGACGTCACATTATCAAGATTTTGGTCCAAAAATAATGCCAAGTCGAGCTGAGTTTCATGACATATTGCAACAACTACATTTTTCAATTTCTAGGCACATTTATGAGTAGTCTTGCATGTGTTTTGTGCATTTAATGCACTAGCTGTTGGAGCCTTTGTTCTCTCTTTAAATTCAGATGTAAACATCACAATTTGGTAGTCTTGTTGAATGAATTTCGTTTTTGTTGAGTTTATCTCCAAACAATCTTTCGGTTTGTCCGAAAATCCCGAGCTCGGTGCGTCCGGCTCATCCTTCGGTTTGTCCGAAGCCATACTCGCCATCTTACCCTTCGTTTCCGCCATCCATTATCTGATTCTCTCTTGAATTCGAGTGCCACTTGAGTGAGCCGGTGATTGAGAGAGTTTCCCGTAAATCCCCTTCGATTAACCCCGTTTGTTCGTGAATTCGAGAGCCGCCTAACGCGAGCCGG
>NW_010969507.1:0-496 GCF_000463585.1 Tarenaya hassleriana | reverse complement strand
TGAGCGAACCCGTGGAATTTGCTAGGGAGCTAAACAAACAAAGTGAGGGGAAGAGAACCATGCCTAAAAATCTAAAGAGGCCTCACCATGAACCCCTCGATGATGGCCGATTCAAGGATCCATATGACCGAGAATATCGTCGACCAACTCATGATGAGAGGGCTGATCCAAAGTTCAAACTTTTCGTGTTTACTGGAAAGGAGGAGCCCGAGGTCTATCTTGAGTGGGAGCGCCAAATGGATGCCAATTTCGAATGTTATTCCTTGACGAACCGAAGGAAGATTCACTATGCGGCTGCCCATCTTGCCGAAGATGCCATCATGTGGTGGGAACGAGAAGAACGAAATCGACGACGTGCACATTATGAACCGGTTTCCACTTGGAAGGAGATGAAAATCCTCATGCGAAAAAGGTATGTATCTCGACATTGTCTTTGTGAATTACAATATAGATTTGACAACATCGTGCAGGGAGACAAGACGGTTGAGGACTATTT
>NW_010969506.1:0-365 GCF_000463585.1 Tarenaya hassleriana | reverse complement strand
CCGGATCCACCTGGAATCGGCCCGGATCCAGTCAAAAACCCTGTTTCGCGATTTTCAGCATATGAATGGGAATAGGACTCTTGGGAGCCGCCCTAAGGTTATAAAAAAGTCCTAGCCACGTCCTAGAACACCAGAGAGCCTTAGAGAACACCTAGATACAGATTTTGGAGAGCTTTTGGTGAGAGAAGAATAAGAAGTTCACGGGATTTCGGGAAGAAGAAGGAAGATTCGATCGTGGAGAGTACACATCTACATGAGCTTTTCTCTCCTCTCTTTTATCTCTTTTTCTCAGAGCTTTTTGTGTTTTTCCATGAACCGTGAGTAGATCCACGACTATGGGTTAGGGATTCGTATGTGTTTTGGGT
>NW_010969505.1:0-365 GCF_000463585.1 Tarenaya hassleriana | reverse complement strand
GGAAATCGATGGGGAAAGAGGATGGAACTTTGGCTCAATCACCGGCCAATCAAAGGCACTCAAACTCAAGCCAAAGTCAGATGAAATGGACAAAGATAGAAGGTAAAGCTTCAGACCAACCGAAGGGGAATGCTCGGACAAACCGAACAAGTGTTCTCGGACCAACCGAGAGACAAAACCTGGACCAACCGAGATTGTTTGGAGTTAAACTCAGCAGAACGAAATTTCATTCAACAAGTCTGAGTTTTACATATGAAAATACACATATAAATAGTAGAAACTTCAACAACTCTTTTCTGATTATATGCTAAACATGCAAGAGGGGTGGGAGCCTATGCATTTAATAAGGTAGGTGGGAAGAATAT
>NW_010969504.1:0-365 GCF_000463585.1 Tarenaya hassleriana | reverse complement strand
CTTTCCCTAGCCGGAGCTTTGCCCATTTAGTACGAACTTTGGTGAGAGGCAAGCAAAAATGGATTGTATAAAGGCGGGCATTCTATCTCACATATCGCGCATATGTCTGAATGATGAACCGGTGGCATCTGACGACCGACCACATGCAACTCTTGCCTGGGCCAGCAATAGCTATCCACCTAACATCTCTTTCTCCCCCCTATAATTCATCGCTACTAACTAGAAGAAGTTCCTGGACTAAGAAGAGCTCCCCTTTCAAGCCTTTGATTCGACTTTTGGCAATACCACTTCGAAAGAAAGCTGTTGGGTTGGGAGAACCTGGATATGTCGATTTAGAATAAGCCGATGCATATGGGAACGAAAGG
>NW_010969503.1:0-365 GCF_000463585.1 Tarenaya hassleriana | reverse complement strand
TCACAAATAATTTATCAATGACTTTACAGAGAAAAGATCAATACATCTTGAATGCAATTTCGTTGGTAAAATCTACAAAGAGACAATTACAACAACAAAGAGACTTTGGTTGAAATTTGCTTTTAGATAATGTGTCTTCTTTCTGTGAGAAACACGATATTGAAATAATCAATATGGAAGAAGATTATGTGGGTTCAAGGAGGCTAAGGAAAAAACCCAGCATAAGCAACTTGCATCACTATCAGATAGATTGTTTGTATACTGTTATGGATTTCCAGTTTCGAGAATTCAATGATCGATTTGACGAGATAAATTCAGATTTGCTCATCTGTATGGCAGCTTTGAGTCCTATTGACTCATTTCGT
>NW_010969502.1:0-365 GCF_000463585.1 Tarenaya hassleriana | reverse complement strand
TTAATGCACTCTAAACATGTTTGGATGCACTCTAAACATGTTTAGATGAACTTTAAACATGGTTCGACGCACTCTAAAAATGTTTTAATGGACTCTAAACATGTTTGGATGCACTCTTACTATGTTTTGACACACTTTAAACAAGTTTGATGCACTCTAAATATGTTTCGACGTGCTCTAAACATGTTTCGACGCACTCTTAAAATACTTCGATGCTCTCTAAATATGTTTGGATGCACTCTAATTATGTTTTGACGCAGTTTAAACATGTTTGGATGCATTCTAAATGTGTTTGGACGCACTGTAAACGTGATTTTGTGCACTCAAAACATGTTTAGACGAACTCTAAACATGTTTCGACGCAC
>NW_010969501.1:0-365 GCF_000463585.1 Tarenaya hassleriana | reverse complement strand
TGTAACACCCGTGAACCTTTTTAAAAAAAAAATGGGGCATGTCTCCATGTTTCCCTCACCAACTCCCATGCCCCACCTCTCTTTTTGTTTGTCTTGTCTCTCTCTCCCTCACGACTTCTGCTTCTTATTCTTCTATATCTACTCCTTCTTCTTCTTTATCCCTTTACTCTCTCCCCCACTCCCTCCTTTTTATTCCTCTTCATTTCTTACTCTCCCTCTCTCTCACGTAACTTTGGTTCCAGACGAAGCTCCTCCAGCAGGCGTCTTCTCTAATCCTTAGAAGAATACAACCTTCTGTTTGTTTTGGTTTGAGGAAATCATCACCTGAATTACCTACGGTTATCAAGGAAGCGGAAAAAAAAAAA
>NW_010969500.1:0-365 GCF_000463585.1 Tarenaya hassleriana | reverse complement strand
GTACGTCTTCTAGAATGCCTGCTGGATATTTGATGGATCGGTCCGCTAGTTGCAAGGCCATCCTCGTGGGCTTCAAGTCGCCTATGTTCAACTTCTTGTAAATAGACAACGGCATCAAACTCACGCTAGCTCCAAGATCACACAGCGCCCTATCAATCTCAATGTTTCCCAACTTGCATGGTATAGAGAAACTCCCTGGATCAAACATCTTCGGGGGCAGTTCATGCTTGGTGATGGCTGCACTAATCTCGGTGCTCAATGTTACGGTCTCTTTCTCAACCACTCACTTCTTTGTCAAAATATCCTTGAGGAACTTCGCGTATGAAGGCATTTGAAGGATTACCTCATGGAAAGGCATTGTAATC
>NW_010969499.1:0-365 GCF_000463585.1 Tarenaya hassleriana | reverse complement strand
TTATCTTTCACATATTTACATACATAATAAATTTACGTTACAATTCTCATATTTGTTGAGCGATGTAAAGTTTTTCCTTCGATAAAATAATATAAATGTGGTTATTAAATACTAATGAATAAATGAATACGGCGTTCGAGTTGGCCATATTACCATTTGTGTTACTTTTTTTACTCATTAAATAATAAATATAAGCATGTAAGTATGTACGGTATTTTTTGTTTGTTTTAATATTTCTATTATTTATATTATAAATAACTTTTTCTTTTTTTAATTACTCCATCATTTTTTATTATATCAAATAAAATAAAATCTCAATAATATACACAAATTAAAACCAAAATTTCTTTAATTTAAACTTTTTT
>NW_010969498.1:0-365 GCF_000463585.1 Tarenaya hassleriana | reverse complement strand
ACCTCAACGTGATGAAAGAAGGGATCCAGCTTCCGACCATTGTTGTTGTCGGAGACCAGTCTTCTGGGAAGTCCAGTCTTCTGGGAAGTCCAGCGTTCTGGAGTCCTTGGCGGGAATCAGTTTGCCCCGTGGACAAGGGATCTGCACGAGGGTTCCTCTTGTGATGAGGCTTCAGCGAAGTCTGAACCCTGAACCTGAGATTTGGTTGGAGTTTGGTGACAGAGTTGTTCCTACAACAGAAGAATATGATGCAGAGGCTATTGTTGCTGCAACCGATGAAATCGCCGGTACGCTTCTTGATCCTTTTTTTAGCTTCTTACAGTGCGATACTTTCTGCAAAACACGCAAACCATAAAGGAACAAGT
>NW_010969497.1:0-365 GCF_000463585.1 Tarenaya hassleriana | reverse complement strand
TGAAAAAGGTGAGTCTTTTTACTCTAGATCTGCGATCACCTCTAACATTCAGTCTGCAGATGCTCCAGTTAAGATGACATGTGAGGAAGAACCAAAGTATGTACCTCCATCTCCAAGACCTCCTCCAGTTTCATTCCCTTCACGACTAGTGCAACAAAAAGAGACCAGCCAGTTTAAGCGCTTCACGGACATGATAAAGGAATTGGAGGTCACAATACCTTTTCATGAGGTAATCACTCAAATGCCTTCCTATACCAAATTTCTCAAGGATATTCTGGCTAGGAAGAAGATAGTGGAGAAGGAGACAATAGCATTAACCAAAGAGTGCAGTGCCGTTTTTCAGCACGATTTGCCCCGTAAGATGG
>NW_010969496.1:20402-21142 GCF_000463585.1 Tarenaya hassleriana | reverse complement strand
CCGCCGTCATGCGTAGACCGATCGGTCTACACTCTAGACCGTTCGGCCCACGCGACGGACAGCAAGTATTTGTTGCTGTAGCCATCATGTTGCATACGTCTATCAAACTGCCATGGCCTGCCCAACAACAAATGGCTAGCCTGCATCGGAACTACATCACAGAGGATTTCATCATCATCCTTTCCAATGCAAAACGGAACTCTCACTTGCTTGGAGACTTTCACCTCTCCACTATCATTCAACCACTGCAACCGATAGGGTTTAGGATGCTTGGTTGGTTGCAGGTTCAACTTCTCCACCATTGTAGCACTAGCAACATTCGTACAGCTTCCCCCATCAATAATCACACTACATACCTTATTTTGAATAAGGCATCTAGTATAGAAAATGTTCTCCCGCTGCACTACCTCTTCTTCTTTTGCTTTGAGATTTAGAATTCTCCTTATCACCAATGCCTCTCCTTTGGCAGGTAGTTGCTCCTCAAAATCATCCTCCAATGATGGCATAGATTCGGCGTCACTTTCTCCCTCTGTTTCTATCTCACCATCATCACGCAGCACCATAACTCTCCGGTTGGGACAATCATTGGCAAAATGACCCCTGCCCAGGCATTTAAAGCATCTAACATCTCGATTGCGTGCAATAGAAGTTTCGGGTTTACCTCGATTCCCTTGGTTGGATGTGGCTGGCTTTGTTTCTTGTTTCGATCCAGAAACATACTTCTCCTCCTTAACAAAGCC
>NW_010969496.1:18736-19207 GCF_000463585.1 Tarenaya hassleriana | reverse complement strand
TCACCACACTCAAGTGTTTCACTCGATATTTGGCTTTTACCCTCTGATGATCTCACACACTCTTGCCTTTTTCCCCTCTTTAGTATTCTCTGTATGGTTCTTATCGAACTATTCCGATCTCAATCAGAAATCTTCTCCGTAACGGTCCACCAAGACAAATCAAGGAATAATAGGACAATGGAAGAAGACACAAAAAAGATGGACAATTGGGAAGAAAGGTTAGCAAAGGAGGAAACCAAAAGAAGACGACAAGAAGAAGATGCAACAAGATGCACTAAGACCACAAACAATTGGAAAGAGTAGTAAAGCTACGTACGAAACCCCTTTTTCTTTCTTTTTGCTTATAAATTGCAAAACCAAAACTGTTCTCTTTTTTTTCAACCTTTTTTTTTCTTTCGTTTTTCTTTTCTCTTTGATTCTTTTTTTTTCTTTGATTTTTTTTTTCGTTTCTTTTTCTCTCTGTTTTTTTTT
>NW_010969496.1:17647-17855 GCF_000463585.1 Tarenaya hassleriana | reverse complement strand
GTTGGATGCATTCTAAACGTGTTTTGGTGCCCTCAAAATATGTTTAGACGAACTCTAAACATGTTTCGACGCACTGTAAATATGTTTCGACACACTCTAAGTCTGTTTTAGTGTACTCTAAATATGTTTGTATGCACTCTTAATATGTTTCGATGCATTTTAAATATGTTTGGATGCGCTCTGAATATGTTTTGGCGTGCTCTAAACA
>NW_010969496.1:14375-15816 GCF_000463585.1 Tarenaya hassleriana | reverse complement strand
ACGTGTTTTGGTGCCCTCAAAACATGTTTAGACGAACTTTAAACATGTTTCGACGCACTCTAAAAATGTTTGGATGCTCTCTAAACATGTTTGGATGCACTATAAGTATGTTTTGATGCACTCTAAACATGTTTGGATGCACTCTAAATGTGTTTGGATGCACTCTAAACATGTTTTGGTGCCTTCAAAACATGTTTAGACGAACTCTAAACATGTTTTGACGCACTCTAAACATGTTTCGACGCACTCTAAACATGTTTCGACGCACTCTAAACATGTTTCGACGCACTCTAAACATGTTTCGACGCACTCTAAAAATGTTTTAGTGCACTCTAAACATGTTTGTATGCACTCTTAATATGTTTCGATGCATTTTAAATATGTTTGGATGCGCTCTGAATATGTTTTGGCGTGCTCTAAACATGTTTCGACGAACTCTAAACATCTTTTATTGCACTCAAAACATGTTTCGACGCACTCTAAACATATTTTGACGCACTCTAAAAAAGTTTCGTTGCACTCTAAACATGTTTGGATGCACTCTAAAAGTGTGTGGACGCACTCTAAATGTGTTTGGACACACTCTATACGTGTTTGGATGCACTCTAAGTGTGTTTAGATGCACTCTAAACGTGTTTTGGTGCCCTCAAAACATGTTTAGACGAACTTTAAACATGTTTCGACGCACTCTAAATATGTTTCGACGAACTCTAAACATCTTTTGATGCACTCTAAGTCTGTTTGGATGCACTCTAAACATGTTTCGACGCACTCTAAAAATGTTTGGATGTTCTGTAAACATGTTTGGATGCACTATAAGTATGTTTTGACGCACTATAAGTATGTTTTGATGCACTCTAAATGTGTTTGGATGCACTCTAAATGTGTTTGGATGCACTCTAAACGTGTTTTGGTGCCTTCAAAACATGTTTAGACGAACTCTAAACATGTTTCGACGCACTCTAAAAATGTTTTAGTGCACTCTAAACATGTTTGTATGCACTCTTAATATGTTTCGATGCATTTTAAATATGTTTGGATGCGCTCTGAATATGTTTTGGTGTGCTCTAAACATGTTTCGACGAACTGTAAACATCTTTTATTGCACTCAAAACATGTTTCGACGCACTCTAAACATGTTTTGACGCACTCTAAAAAAGTTTCGATGCACTCTAAACATGTTTGGATGCACTCTAAAAGTGTGTGGACGCACTCTAAATATGTTTGGACACACTCTATACATGTTTGGATGCACTCTAAGTGTGTTTAGATGCACTCTAAACATGTTTTGGTGCCCTCAAAACATGTTTAGAAGAACTCGAAACATGTTTCGACGCACTCTAAATATGCACTCTAAGTCTGTTTGGATGCACTCTAAACATGTTTCGACGCACTCTAAAAATGTTTTAGTGCACTCTAAACATGTTTGTATGCACTCTTA
>NW_010969496.1:11931-12893 GCF_000463585.1 Tarenaya hassleriana | reverse complement strand
GAACTCGAAACATGTTTCGACGCACTCTAAACATGTTTCGACGAACTCTAAACATCTTTTGTTGCACTCAAAACATGTTTCGACGCACACCAAACATGTTTTAACGACTCTAAAAAAGTTTCGATGCACTCTACACATGTTTGGATACACTCTAAAAGTGTTTGGACGCACTCTAAAAATGTTTGGATGCTCTCTAAACATGTTTGGATGCACTATAAGTATGTTTTGACGCACTCTAATAATGTTTGGATGCACTCTAGACATATTTTAGTGCCCTCAAAACATGTTTAGACGAACTTTAAACATGGTTCGACACACTCTAAATATGTTTCGACGCACTCTAAACATCTTTTGATGCACTCTAAGTCTGTTTGGATGCACTCTAAACATGTTTCGACGCACTCTAAAAATGTTTTAGTGCACTCTAAACATGTTTGTATGCACTCTTAATATGTTTCGATGCATTTTAAATATGTTTGGATGCGCTCTGAATATGTTTTGGCGTGCTCTAAACATGTTTCGACGAACTCTAAACATCTTTTATTACACTCAAAACATGTTTCGACGCACTCTATACATGTTTTGACGCACTCTAAAAAAGTTTCGATGCACTCTAAACATGTTTGGATGCACTCTAAAAGTGTGTGGACGCACTCTAAATGTGTGTGGACGCACTCTAAATGTGTTTGGACACACTATATACGTGTTTGGATGCACTCTAAGTGTGTTTAGATGCACTCTAAACATGTTTTGTTGCACTCAAAACATGTTTAGACGAACTCGAAACATGTTTCGACGCACTCTAAATATGCACTCTAAGTCTGTTTGGATGCACTCTAAACATGTTTCGACGCACTCTAAAAATGTTTGGATGCTCTCTAAACATGTTTGGATGCACTATAAGTATGTTTTGACGCACTCTAATAATGTTTGGATGCACTCTAGACGTGTTTTGGTGCCCT
>NW_010969496.1:6415-7617 GCF_000463585.1 Tarenaya hassleriana | reverse complement strand
TTGCACTCAAAACATGTTTCAACGCACTCTAAACATGTTTCGATCCACTCTAAAAATGTTTAGACGAACTCTAAACATGTTTCGACGCACTCTAAAAATGTTTTAGTGCACTTTAAACATGTTTGTATGCACTCTTAATATAATTCGACGCATTTTAAATATGTTTGGATGTGCTCTGAATATGTTTTGGCGTGCTCTAAACATGTTTCGACGAACTCTGAACATCTTTACGCACTCTAATAATGTTTGGATGCATTCTAAACGTGTTTTGGTGCCCTCAAAACATGTTTAGACGAACTCTAAACATGTTTCGAGCACTCTAAACATGTTTCGACGCACTCTAAATATGTTTCGACGAACTCTAAACATCTTTGGATGCATTATAAGTCTGTTTGGATGCACTCTAAACATGTTTCGATGCAGTCTAAAAATGTTTGGATGCTCTCTAAACAAGTTTGGATGCACTATAAGTATGTTTTGACGCACTCTAATAATGTTTGGATGCACTCTAGATGTGTTTGGATGCATTCTAAACGTGTTTTGGTGCCCTCAAAACATGTTTAGACGAACTCTAAACATGTTTCGATGCACTCTAAAATTGTGTGGACGCACTCTAAATATGTTTCGACGCACTTTAAAATTGTTTTAGTGCACTCTAAGCATGTTTGTATGCACTCTTAGTATGTTTCGATGCATTTTAAACATGTTTGGATGCGCTCTGAATATGTTTTGACGTGCTCTAAACATGTTTCGACGAACTCTAAACATCTTTTGTTGCACTCAAAACATGTTTGGATGCACTCTAAACATGTTTCGATGCAGTCTAAAAATGTTTGGATGCTCTCTAAACATGTTTGGATGCACTATAAGTATGTTTTGACGCACTCTAAACATATTTGGATGCACTCTAAATGTGTTTGGATGCATTCTAAACGTGTTTTGGTGCCCTCAAAACATGTTTAGACGAACTCTAAACATGTTTCGATGCACTCTAAAATTGTGTGGACGCACTCTAAATATGTTTCGACGCACTTTAAAATTGTTTTAGTGCACTCTAAGCATGTTTGTATGCACTCTTAGTATGTTTCGATGCATTTTAAACATGTTTGGATGCGCTCTGAATATGTTTTGACATGCTCTAAACATGTTTCGACGAACTGTAAACATCTTTTGTTGCACTCAAAACATGTTTCGACGCACTC
>NW_010969496.1:0-4919 GCF_000463585.1 Tarenaya hassleriana | reverse complement strand
CAAACATGTTTAGACGCACTCTAAATATGTTTCGACTAACTCTAAACATCTTTTGATGCACTCTAAGTCTGTTTGGATGCACTCTAAACATGTTTATGCGCTAGTTCAAGAGGACCAGTGAATAGATTGCGTCCCCCTTCTTCCCTTGTGATCATCATACACAGCTCGTCGAAGGTGGGTAGCTTAGCTTGTCTTAACACATGATAAACCAGATTGTTATAAGAAGCATTAAGAGTGGAGAGGAGCGAGAAAACCTTGTCTTCTTGAGCCCTCTCCATGACAGTATGTGGATCTGTGGATGTTGGCCGAATCTCCTCCAATTCAGCCCACAATGCACAAAACTCCCCTTGAATCTTATTGAAGGGTTGATCGGTTTGCTGGAGGTGAAAGAGTTTTCTTTTCAACTCAAAAATTCGGCTAACATTGGAGAGATTGCCGTAAACACGCTTCACAGCTTCCCAAAGTGATTTTGTTGTGCCATGAGAAATGAAAGACTGCAGGATATTGGAATCTAACGAGCCTTGAAGAATCACTAATGCTTGGCTATCTTCCTGTTTCCATTTGTTGATTTCAAGAACAGCTTGTTGATGCTGTGTGAGGCGTTGCTGAATCTGCTCCGGTGTCTCTCCTTCAATTGCCACTTCGTGTGGGGAAAAGACCGGTTGCTCAGATGAAACATGCTCCCATAAACCTCGACTAGTGAGGGCTGCAGTAGCAGCCTTCGTCCAGTAGAAATAATTATCACCTTTTGATGCGGAACCGAGGACCTTTGCTCTAATTAGGCGGGTGGAGACCGCGACCTCTAACCAACCGGTAGGAATCAACCTTGGCACAAGTCTAAAAGACTGCCTCGACCTAGACCTAACACCGTGACTAGCAACCTTGGTATAGTGAAGACGCCACAAACGGTTATGACTGTCCGTTTGATAAGTCGGGTGAACGCCACGGATAGAAATCCGATAAGTTCAAAACAGTTCACAAAGAACTAAAAGAGAATACTCTCACAAGTTTATTGATCAAGGATGTGTTCTTACAAGTGAGATTAGCTCACCTATTTATAGGAGAAGTAAAAGAAATCCAAAAGACATAGAAGACTAGAATTAAATGTAGTCTTCCTAGAATTTTGGGAATATAGGAAAACAAAGCCATAAATGTGGTGGACTTGACTTTGAATGCCTTGGAATCATCATGAAGACTTGAACTTGCAGATTCCTTAGTGATTTTCGTCATGGACTTGGGCTGCAACATTTGGGCCTTCATTTTGGGCTCTCCACACTTGAAATCATGTTGAAAATGGGCTGGACTTGTATATGACTTGATCCAAGTTGATTTCCCATGTGTTTTTGGCCCAAACATTCAAGAAAAAGACCATTTAGAGCAGCTTGGAGTTCCCTTGATTTTGACCTCGTCATTGGTCCATTCGAGAAGACGAGATGATCCGCATTGCTGCCCTGCTCCGCATCATTCCCCTCCTCTTGAAAAGGATTTGCCCTCAAATCTGCTTCTGTATCTGCATGGAAACGAGTCAAGTCACTAACATTGAATGTTGAACTAATGTTATACTCACTCGGAAGGTCAATCTTGTAGGCGTTGTTGTTGATTCTCTCCAAAACTTGAAATGGTCCAGCTCCTCTAGGCATCAACTTTGATTTTCACTCTTTTGGGAACCTTTCCTTGCGCATATGAATCCAAACCCAATCTCCAGGTTCAAAAATCACTTCCTTTCGTCCTTTGTTGGCCTGCCTTGCGTATTGCTCCGTCCTCTTCTCAATATTCAGCTTGGTGGCCTCATGAATCTGCTTAACAAACTTAGCCTTTCTTTTTCCATCAAGGTTAGCATGCTCAGAACATGGCAAAGGAGTCAAATCCAATGGAGTCAAAGGATTAAAACCATAAACAATTTCAAAAGGCGAAAAGTGAGTCGCGGAATGAGTCGATCGATTGTAAGCAAATTCCACATGAGGTATGCATTCTTCCCAAGTCTTCAGATTCTTTTTCATAATGGAACGCAAAAGTGATGATAGAACACGATTCACAACTTCAGTTTGCCCATCTGTTTGTGGATGGCAAGTTGTAGAGAACAACAATTTAGTCCCAAGTTTTGACCATAACGTTTTCCAAAAATAACTCAGGAATTTGACATCACGATCAGAAACAATGGTCCTAGGCATGCCATGCAGTCGAACTACTTCTCGAAAGAACAAAGAAGCAATATTCGATGCATCATCAGTTTTGTGACATGGAATGAAGTGCGCCATTTTTGAGAATCTATCCACAACCACAACAATCGAATCTCTACCAGTCTTTGTCCTAGGTAAACCAAGAACAAAATCCATGGATATATCGGTCCAAGGCTCACTAGGAATGGGCAAAGGAGTATACATACCATGCGGTTGAAGACGAGACTTAGCCTTTTTGCATGTAATGCATCCACCACAGATCTTTTCCACATCCCGTTTCATGTGAGGCCAAAAGAAATGCTCCTGCAAAATTGACAATGTCTTGGTGATCCCGAAATGTCCCATTAATCCACCACCGTGAGCTTCCCTAACAAGCAATTCTCTCATGGAACAGTTAGGCACACAAAGTTTATTTTCACGAAACAAATAATCTTCATGCCGAAAGAACTTTCCACTAGCAGATAACGCGCAAGATTCATACCCATCTCTGAAGTCATGATCATTAGCGTAAAGTTCTTTGATGTGTTCAAACCCTAGCATCTTAGCATCAAGAGTAGAAATCAGAACGTACCTCCTTGACAATGCATCGGCAACGACATTTTCCTTACCTTGCTTATACCGAATGACATATGGAAATGTCTCAATGAACTCTACCCACTTTGCATGTCGTTTGTTCAACTTGTGTTGCCCTTTCAGATGCTTCAAAGATTCATGATCAGTGTGAACTACGAATTCCTTCGGCCACAAGTAATGTTGCCATGTTTGCAAAGCGCGAACCAACGCATAAAGCTCCTTGTCATAAGTTGGGTAGTTCAATGTTGCTCCACTTAGTTTCTCGCTGAAGTATGCAATTGGTCTTCCTTCCTGCATGAGAACAGCTCCTATTCCAACCCCTGAGGCATCACACTCAATTTCAAATGTTTTAGAAAAGTTTGGTAAAGCCAATAAGGGAGAGTTGGTTAGTCTGTCCTTTAACAACTCGAATGCGCATTGTTGATCGTTTCCCCATTGAAATCCAACGTTCTTCTTGATTACTTCAGTAATTGGGGCTGCGATTGTGCTAAAGTCCTTCACAAACCTCCTATAGAAGCTAGCTAAGCCATGAAAGCTTCGAACTTCTCCAACACCTTTAGGACTCGGCCAATCTCGGATCGCTTGCACCTTTTCTTCATCAACCTGAATTCCTTGTGCCCTCACCACAAAACCTAGAAACACAAGCTTATCCTTGCAAAAAGTACACTTTTCCACGTTAGCAAATAACTTCTCTTGTCTCAAGACATCCAAAACGAGTTTCAAATGATCAACATGCTCATCCAAACTTTTGCTATAGATAAGAATATCATCAAAGTACACAACCACAAACTTGCCAATGTAAGATCTCAAAACATGATTCATCAATCGCATAAACGTGCTGGGTGCATTAGTCAAACCAAAAGGCATCACTAACCATTCATATAAACCATGCTTAGTCTTAAAGGCAGTTTTCCATTCCCCCCCCCACGCATTCTGATTTGGTGGTATCCACTCCTGAGATCAATCTTAGAGAATACGCAAGAACCATGCAATTCATCAAGCATATCATCTAAACGCGGAATAGGGTGACGATACTTTACCGTTATGTTATTGATTGCTCGACAATCAACGCACATCCTCCAAGTACCATCTTTCTTCGGCACAAGTAAAACTGGAATGGCGCATGGACTCATACTTTCCCTCACATATCCTTTGTCTAGCAGATCATTGACTTGCCTTTCAAGTTCCTTCGTTTCCTCAGGGTTACTTCTATAGGCCGGTTTGTTTGGAATGCTTGCACCTGGAACAAAGTCAATCTGATGCTCAATGCCACGAATCGGCGGCAATCCTCGGGGAATGTCTTTGGGAAAAACGTCCTTGTACTCCTGCAAAATAGCTTTAAAAACACTTGGCAAAGAGGAAGTAAGATCGTTAAGGTTAGACAAAGCCTCCTTGTACAGAAGTACAATGATTGGCTGTTTTGAAAACAAAGCCTTTTTAACCTCACAAGCTCTCATTAAGAAATTCTTTTGTTTTCTCTCGGGTTTGCTCTCAAAGGTCTGTTTCTGGGTTTTTCTCAAGAACTCTCCATTTTTGTGATCTACCTCATGGTCACTCAAGACGTTGCTGCCATGCTCATGTGCTTTCTCCTGCTTGATATGATCTTCATAAATAAGATAGAGTGGAATTGCAACCTTATGTCGAAGTCGAGGAACTGTTGCATTTGGCTATCAAATGCGAGCGGCAGCTCAAAAGAAGGGCAAGTTCACGTCCGACTTATCACAAGGGTTCATCCAGCATGAAACCAGGCTTTGTTAAGGAGGAGAAGTATGTTTCTGGATCGAAACAAGAAACAAAGCCAGCCACATCCAACCAAGGAAATCGAGGTAAACCCGAAACTTCTATTGCACGCAATCGAGATGTTAGATGCTTCAAATGCCTGGGCAGGGGTCATTTTGCTAACGATTGTCCCAACCGGAGTGTGTCGAAACATGTTTAGAGTTCGTCTAAACTTGTTTACAGTGCACCGCGTCCAAACACATTTAGAGTGCATCCAAACACGTTTAGAGTGCGTCGAAAAGGAATCTTTGCAAGGTAGCTTCCCTATCCTCCTCAATATTTGCTCGGATCATGAGTATCTCCATCTCTTTGAAATATTCCTCCATACTTCGATTTCCCTGCACCAATTTTCGTAATCTTTGGTGTATATCACGATGGAAATGATTA
>NW_010969495.1:0-365 GCF_000463585.1 Tarenaya hassleriana | reverse complement strand
AATAATAATAATAGAAATAGTATAACCCGTACATATATGGGATGTAGAGTTTAAATTAAAATGGGTAGAATTGCATGGCGTTAGCAATATACTGGATGGATCCGTATATTGTGAAACGTATGATTGTAGCTGGGTAATCTTATAAATAATAAAATGATGATTGCATTTCCTGAAGTCTCCGATGTATGATAATCGATCCGGATCGATTATCATACCGTGGTGACGTGTTTGTGATTGTGGCGATCTTTGTATCGCGCCACCGTTTTCTGATAAACGGTTGTGGCATCCAGAGACTCACGTATTTGGGTTTGCGTGTGTCACTCGAATGCGTGACGAGGAAGTACGGTTCTTTGGCAACCGCGCCA
>NW_010969494.1:0-366 GCF_000463585.1 Tarenaya hassleriana | reverse complement strand
TTGTAGGCTAACTTCAACGACAAGTACGATGAATACAGAAAGAAGTGGGGAGGTGGCATAATGGGATCCAAATCTCAGGCCAAGACCAAAGCCAAGGAGAGGGTTCTTGCAAAGGAGGCTGCCCAGAGGATGAGCTAAGGCTCTTTTTGTTATTATTATCTACTCTTAAAATGTCATTTTCCATTGTTCTACCTCTCTTATTTTACGTTTTGGTTTATTGAATCCTCCAGACACCCTATTAGTCCAATCACTCTGTTTTTGTTCGGACTGTTGATGATACGATGTCGTTTTAGGTTTCAAACCTGGGGATGTGATTCTGGATTTTGGGTTTAAATTAGGGTTACAGACCAATGCACACGTATTTTT
>NW_010969493.1:0-366 GCF_000463585.1 Tarenaya hassleriana | reverse complement strand
AAAAAAGTAACCAGTGTATTGTTTAATCCAAAACACCTTAAACATTTTCATAGATATTCAATTTATATTTGTAAAATAAAAAATCCATTAGATATTTCATACTAAATTTTCTATTTAAATTTTAAAAAAAAAGTTGTATAGATCTAGTTTTGCTCCCGACGATGCATGTACGAAAACCAATTTAGTCGGCGGCCAAAATGATTTATTATGGAAATAAAATAATATAGTTTCATCAAAACCCGGGAACGTAAATATAATCTTTGGTCTGCATGAACTAATCTTAGGTTAAATATTTATATATATATATGCATGAAATCGAGAGAATATTTTTATTTATAAATAAAATAAATAAATAAATGAAAAGCA
>NW_010969492.1:0-201 GCF_000463585.1 Tarenaya hassleriana | reverse complement strand
CGTCTTCCAATCCGCCATACACCAAGAACAAATCCTTAGTCCTTCTCAAGTACTTAAGGATGTTCTTGACCGCAATCCAGTGAGCCTCACCTGGTGTAGATTGATATCTACTAGTCATGCTCAATGCATATGATACATCTGGACGAGTGCACAACATGGCGTACATGATGGATCCAATTGCCGAGGCATATGGAATCCTAC
>NW_010969491.1:0-212 GCF_000463585.1 Tarenaya hassleriana | reverse complement strand
CATCGGGCATGACTCGTTATTTGGTTTGAATTGTTGACCATATGCCGATGGCTAGCGATTCTAGTCGACTTCTGAATCATTAGATCACATACCGGACGATGGATATTAATTTGGATAATTTTTAAATCATCGGATTATTCGTCGAGAGATGGATGCCGATTTTTATCGATATGTAGGGACTAGATCAATATGTTGTCTAAATATGCTCATCA
>NW_010969490.1:0-366 GCF_000463585.1 Tarenaya hassleriana | reverse complement strand
TCATTATAATTTTATAATTTAATTTTATTAAAATATTTTTCTCTATTAAACAAAAAATTGATATCATTTTTATAACATTGCTTTAATAAATGAAACAACCAATTTACTTGAAAATAGAACAAAATAATTTTTCTTTCTTTTTTCATACTATATAAAAAGATTCGTTATATACATACATATATACGTTGGAATAAAATAAAATATCCAACTATTTTATTCATAAAATGTGGTCACTTATATAAATTTAATATTGTAGGAATTACAATAATAAAATTTGAAAATATGAAATCTTTATATTGTATTAGAAATTTATATATTATTAAAATTTATTTAGTGTGGATTCTTCTTAATATATATATATATATA
>NW_010969489.1:0-366 GCF_000463585.1 Tarenaya hassleriana | reverse complement strand
CTATTACCATGCCATTTTAAAAAATATATGCTTTGATATGGGTATAGGGTATGAAATCCGAAAACTAATTTTAGATTTAGGGAATGATGAATGTTGCTGGTTTTTATAGAAAAATGGATGGTATTGAAGATTTGTATACGTGTGTTTGTGTTCGATATGGTGGTATTTGGGAAAGAAATGAAGATGAATTGTATGAATGGAAAAGAGATGAAGATAACATATATCCAGTTTCTGATATTTCTCATTGGAATATTCATGAGCATATAACGGAGATGAAAGTGGATCTTCCTGGTTTAAGACAACGAGGTATTGGTCGACCGATAATGAGTCGAATCAAAAGTGCCGGAGAAAAACGGTGAAAGAAAA
>NW_010969488.1:16973-20960 GCF_000463585.1 Tarenaya hassleriana | reverse complement strand
ACTCTATCACTTGAACTCGGTATAGCTCGAGGTTGTCTTTCAACCGAAGAAAAACGACTCTCATCGAATAATGCATCTTTCGACTCTATAACCGTATGAACGGTTATATAGTCGTTATGTTCTATAACAAAGAACCTATATGCCTTGCTATGAAAAGCATAACCTATAAAAATACACTCGATTCCTCGTTCACCCAAAGTTTTTCGTTTGGGTTCCGAGACTTTAACCATTGCCCGACAACCCCAAATCTGAAAATAATTCAGATTTGGTTTTCGCTTATACCATAGCTCATATGGGGTTATTTTATTCTTTTTCGAGGGAACTCGATTAAGAATATAGCAAGCCGTTAACATGGCTTCTCCCCAAAAACCCTCGCTTAATCCCGAGAAAGAAAGCATGGAGTTTACCATTTCTTTCAACACCCTATTCTTTCTTTCCGCTACACCGTTTTGTTGTGGTGTATACGGAGCGGTCGTCTCATGAATCACGCCTACGGATTCAAAGTATGTCGGATCATAATACTCCCCTCCCCTATCGGTTCTAAGCTTCTTGAGCTTAACCCCGAGTTGTGTTTCAACCTCGGACTTGTACACCCTAAACTTATCCAAAGCTTCGTCTTTAGAATGCAACAAGTAAACGTAGCATAACCTAGTCGAATCCTCAATAAACATAACTACGTACTTTTTATTTCCTAGAGACGGTGTAATATGAAAATCGCATAAGTCACTACGCACAAGTTCTAGAATGTCCGAACTTCTTTCTACGTTTGGAAATGACAGCCTCGTAAATAAACTAAACCCTAAACCTTGCCTGGTTGTTTAAGGCGGTTCTCGGATACTCGTGGGGATGTTAGGCCTGCGTTTCACCCCCTTCGAATCGAAACGCAGACGCCTGTATGAGTTGTCGTGTGGTGTATGGGCATGGGTTTGGGCTTGCAGGTGGTGACTGTCGGCGTCAGGATGACATCACCGCTGTTCACCGTTGTCCTCGCCAACCCACTCACTCCACAATTTTTGGATTATGTTTTTCTTTTGTATTCATTCTCGTGTATCCAGATCCATCTTTTTATATAACAATCTAAAACGTTATCCCTTATTTCGGATACATGGGGAAGGGGGAATCGAATGACGGGTATGGGTTCTTCGGTGAGAGATCTAACTCTTGATTTTCACAAACTCGAGAAATTCGAGGGCGTGGCTTTCCGGCGGTGGCAAAAGAAGATGAAATTTCTTCTTACTACATTGCATGTGGTATATGTGATCAGCACTCCACGACCGGAGGAGAACGAAGAGGAGAAGCTCGCTCAAGCGCGCACGAGGAACAAGTGGGACAACGACAATTATGTGTGTTGCGGACACATATTGAACGGTATGTCCGATGCCCTTTTTGATGTGTATCAAAATATAGAGACTGCAAAAGAATTGTGGTCCAAATTGGAAGAAAAATACATGTCGGAAGACGCCTCGAGTAAGAGGTTTCTGGTAAGCGAGTTTAACGCTTACAAGATGGTGGACGTAAGACCGGTTATGGAGCAATTTCATGAGCTCCAGAGGATCTTGAGTAGTTTTACTCAACATGAGTTGAAAATGGATGAAACTATTATGGTTTCTTCCATTGTTGACAAATTACCACCGTCTTGGAAAGACGTTAAACGTTCCTTGAAACATAGGAAGGAGGATATGACCCTTGAGCAATTGGGGTCGCATCTTCGGATTGAGGAGAACTTTATATTTTGATACACATCAATACGAGACCTTTTAACGTATTTTGTCCTTATTCGCGCGTATGCCGAGAAACACTTTCCACTAAGTCATCCATCCTTAGATTGCTCAAGAGCGAACAAGCTTAACTTTGGAGTTCTCTCGGGATAGACAACCGAGAAGTAGGTGCACCTTGTTGCTTGATTTCACAACGAGTTTTGTACATAAACAGGCATTATCGAATGGAAAGTACAAGAGCTGTCTGCACAGGGCGGTGGTGAGTAAAGACGAGAAGAGAAGGTCGTTCGCATTCTTCCTTTGTCCGAGGGACGACAAGCTCGTAATGCCACCAATGGAACTTATCTCTGGTGATTCTGATGAAGAAGCTTATAGAAGGTACCCCGACTTCACATGGTCCGACCTCCTCAGGTCGAGAAAGAAGATGAACAGTAAAAGATGGAGAAGAAGTAGCAAGTTTCTTCACCAACAAGGCTCACAAATCTCTCAAAAATCAATTAGATTTCATACTTTTTGTGTTCAGACGTCTAGGAATGTTTTTAACACTCCAAAAGTCAAAAGGTGCAAGGATAGGGAAGTTTTTTTCCGAACATACACGATTTTTCGTTCTTTTGAACAACTCAGAAAAATCAGGCGGGTCGCTCATTTTCCGAGCGGTCGCTCATTTTCCAGTTTTGTTCATCAGAGAAAATGAGCTACCCGCTCATTTTCCTGACCGGTCGCTCTATTTCCAAGCGGTCGCTCATTTTCCTAGCGGTCGATCATTTTCTCCAGTTTTGTTCATCAGAGAAAATGAGCCACCCGCTCATTTTTCTGAGCGGTCGCTCATTTTCCGAGCGGTCGCTCATTTTTTGAGCGGTCGCTCATTTTTTCCAGTTTTGTTTCATCGGGAAAAACGAGCTACCTTCAATATCTTCCGACTAATCCTTAACACTTAACCAATTCACGACACGTCTTTTACAAGCATTTTACTCCTCCACCACACTTGTAATACACGTGAAACAAGAATCCTTTGAGAGATTTTAAAGTCCACCAATCTACTCTAAAATAACTAACATCCCTCTCTTTCTCTTCCTCTCTATCTCTTTCTCCCTCTTCTTCCTCTGCTCTCTTCTGCAGAGGGTGGCTGAGATGCCATCTTAGCTAGGGTTTCTCGTCAAGAAAGAGAGGGCCAATGGGCTCAACTCAGATCCATTTCAAAGCCTGCATTGTGGAGAGCCCAAGGGTTTTCGCGGCGCGTTATTTGGTGCCCCACGTGCGGAGCAATGTGTAATGGAAGTCTGCACATCGCGTTGGAATGCACTCTGTTCTGTCGGCTGGACTGCGTAGTCCGTCCGGTCTGCCCTGCACAGTCCGTCCGGTCTGCCCTGCACAGTCCGTCTGGTCTGCCCTGCACGGTCCGTCCGGACTGCATTTCTGGTCCGTCCGGACTGCATTTGTGGTCCGTCCGGACTGCATTTGTGGTCCGTCCGGACTGCCTTTCTGCGCTGTTCGGACTGACTTGCATACCCTGTTTTGATTGCTCTGTTTTCACTCGTTTCTTAACCAAATCGCACACCATTTGTTTCTAAATCTTCATTAGAATGTCCTCTTTCTTATCCAAGTGATAGATTATTGAAAACCGATGTTCACAAGATGAAAACTGATTCGAAACTCCTGTACCTCATACAAATTCGCGATTTTGAAATTTCAGTTTCTTCCCAATTTTCATTCGTTCATATCTTCCTCGTTTCTCAACCAAATCGAGTGCCGTTTGTTGCTGGATCTTCATTGAAACACCCTCTTGCAAGGCTAAGCAATAAACCATTGAGATATTATGGTCATACAATGAGAACAAGAGTACAAAGAGGCAACTCACATTGATTCTCTATGGTTTTAGGCTTTTTCTACCTTTTCTTTATTCCCGAAAGTAATTTAAATAATTCATTCGAGAATCGGAGTATTACAAATCCTCCCCCCTTAAAAAGAATTCGTCCTCGAATTCATAATTGCTGAATTTTCTTCAGAATTTCATCGCATTTCATATCTTCATATCCAAAATATCAAATACTCCATCGTCGTCTATCAAATAGGAGTTCGATACAATTAACGTTGTACATGACAGTCCGTACAACGATCAAGTAAACATGTGAGGATAACTACTACACATCTCTGTCTCGGGTTCCCATATCATGTCTGAGACCCCTTGGCTCCGCCACAAAACCTTTATGAGTGGCACCCCCTTCGTCCGTAGCTGTTTGACCTTTCTGTCCACTATCCGTAACGGCTC
>NW_010969488.1:14046-16819 GCF_000463585.1 Tarenaya hassleriana | reverse complement strand
CTCTGCACACTATCCGTAACGGCTCGTCTCTGAAACGCGTAGCACCTGTGAACTCCAACTCCTGGGGTTGTAGTATGCGAGAGGGGTCTGGTACGTACCTCTGCAACATCGATACATGGAATACGTCATGGATGTTGCCAACTCCGATGGCAATCCAAGACGGTATGCAAACGCGCCCACTATCGCGATCGCAGGGTAGGGTCCGATGTATCGCAGATTTAACTTCTCGCTTTGTAACAACCTTACACGTCCCTGCATCTCCTGTACTCGGAGGAATGCATAATCCCCAACCTCAAGTGCGAAACCTCGCCTCCGCTGATCGGCGTACGACTTCTACCGATCCTTGTGCCGTCTCTAGATTGGCACAAATCCTCCGTATCACCTCCATGGTCTCCTCCATGATTTCCGGCCCAAACTCTCGACGCTCACCGATCTCTGCCCAACATAAAGGTATCTTGCACAGTCTTCCGTATACGGCCTAGTATGGAGAGACTCCGACACTTGTGTGATCACTGTTATTGTACGCAAACTCGTACAATGTCTTGTACTGGTCCCATGGGTTTCCCACTCCAGGATACACGCTCGAGGCATACCTTCCAATGACTGTATTGTTCGCTCCGATTGACCGTATTTTTGAGGATGATATGTCTTTCTCATCTTGAGCTTTGTCCTCATTGCCCCCTGTATCGCCTTCCACTTGCGTGATGTGAATTTGGCATGATAAGAATCGGACACCCCTACCCGATATGATCTCGTTAGGAACTCCACGTAGATGAATTATCTCATAAATCTGAATTTGCTCAAACCGTTCGATCAGATACTCTTGACAGGTGGGAATGAGATGAGCAGATTTGGTAGTAGGTCCACGACTACCGAAATGACGTTCTTCCTACTCAGCGTGGGTGGTAATCTGACCACAAGGTCCATGGCGATCACATCTCATTTCCACTATGGTACCTCCAACGATTGCAATTTTGCCTCTCGACACCTTGTCGTTTTGCCTTCACCCGTTGAAAGTGGGGCATCTAGCCACAAAATAAGTGTCGTCTCCCTTAATACTTTGGACATGTATATCATCAGTGTAGTCCATGATACATCTTACTCGCTTTCAGAGGTATCACTAGCCTTGTTTTATGTGCCTTGGCTTAGATGTCTTATCTCAACTCGGGGTCATCTAGCACACCCAACTGGTTTTCCAACCGCAGTGCTCCATTATCATCAATGTGATAGCCTGTAACGCCATACTCCTCAACTTGTCTCACTACCGCGTAAGCAATCACGGGTCCTTCTTGATTCAGGGACCAATGTCCCAATTTAGTTCCCAAGTAGATCACGTTACAATGTGATGATGTCACGTCCAATTGATTAGAATCCATTTTCTAACTTAGTGTGTCCAACACTCTGTTGTCTTTTCCTTGAGGACAATTAATACTTAAATTATAGTCGGTAATGATCTCTCGTAATCCCCGTCGTCTGAAACTCAAGTCCTCTAGGAGATTGCGTAGGTCGAGCTCTTATTATCAGTGTCAACCCTTTCTCTAAAAAGGTGTGACCTTCAGGTCCTTCTTGATTCAGGGACCAATGTCCCAATTTAGTTCCCAAGTCAGAGACGTTACAATGTGATGATGTCACGTCCAATTGATTAGAATCCATTTTCTAACTTAGTGTGTCCAACACTCTGTTGTCTTTTCCTTGAGGACAATTAATACTTAAATTATAGTCGGTAATGATCTCTCGTAATCCCCGTCGTCTGAAACTCAAGTCCTCTAGGAGATTGCGTAGGTCGAGCTCTTATTATCAGTGTCAACCCTTTCTCTAAAAAGGTGTGACCTTCAGATCCTCCAATGCCTTATTTACTGTTACGAATTCTGCATTGTATTTCAAGTAGTTCTCCTCCTAATCAATAGCATGTCGTCTTGTTTTAATACGCAACTTGGTCTTGTTCGGATGTGTTTAGGGATATGGGCATTAGATGTTTAGCAGTTCATGATTAGAGCAAGTGGGAGATTGTTGGTTTAGTGCTCTATGATGTACTGATTATGAGCTTTGATGAGAACATCATTTCATTTATGATAAACTTATCCATATATCATGTTAGAGTATGATTCACCTTTGCACGAATACCACTGTTGCGTTCATGAGTCTTCATGACTTTACTTGAACTCAGAATAATCATCTCGAGTCATAGACATTGTGTCCTTTGTGCATCTTTCACCTTGGCAGGTGATGTCTTGTCCATGAGTCGATTTTTTTAGGATCATCGAGTTCTTGGTAGTTGATCCAGTAATCTATCAATCCTCCATACAGTATACTAAATCACGATGTTCCTTCAGTTTTCTTACTAGTGGTGAGTTGATCAGAATTTCTTAGGTGTCTTTGCAGATCACTCTAGATCTTTTATGTTAGTATGAATGGGTCCTCTGTGACACCCGTAACCCGTGTACAGTATACGGGTTGTGCCACATGGACAAATAGTAATAAAATAATAATGCGGAAGCAAAAATACGAAATCCAAAAACATTTTTAATCAAACCAGAGTAAGCAGCGGAAAATACAACAGGCGATCAGTATCGCAAAATAACACATGTCCGAATAGTTATAGTTTAACCGTACGAAATGCGGGAAATACAAGTCCCGTAACCCAAAATGTAAATCCCGTACATGATGCTGCCTCTCTCAGGTCGTCGTCTGCCGGATGCGCTAGGCGTAATCCTCGTGATCTGAAAAATAATATAAACCACGAGGGCTAAGCACAACTGCTTAGTGAGTAGCC
>NW_010969488.1:11899-13895 GCF_000463585.1 Tarenaya hassleriana | reverse complement strand
TAGAAGCGTCTCACACACGTCCGTCACTCGCGTGATGTTGGCCATCGCATCACATGCGACTACGCGCGTCTCCTGCGCCTGTCACTCGCGTGACCTCCGATGTCAAGTCCATGACACAACGGAAATACAAACATACCGGTATGGAGTCCACCATAGGGTCCAGCCATAACCCTAGTCAAGTCCATGACTATGGACGTCTCACACGCTCGTCAAGTCCATGACGTTGGCCGTGTCAAGTCCATGACACAATAAATCCAACACCCGTATGGAGTCAACCATAGGGTTCTGCCATAGCCCTAGTCAAGTCCATGATTAGGGCGTCTCGCACACCCGTCAAGTCCATGACGTTGGCCGTCGTGTCACACACGACTATATCACAAACACAATCATGCTGCACTCGCACGAGTGAGCTACAAACATGGCAATCAACGTGCATATCTTCCCAATACAATCACGGGTATCGCGGTATTCGGCTCCGACCGAGATAGCGGTTAACGCCATACAAACTACCCAGAATAATCATGCAACGAGTCACTCTCATCGTTGGATCGCACAACTCACCGCATGTGATAAATCGGAAAATTAGCCGAAAGGGGGGTTCTAAGACCTAGACCGGTCGGTCCAGGGCCTGGACCGGTCGGTCTAGGTGTTCCGTGCCATTCCGGGACGTCTCGGTCTGATTTTTGGTCTGGACCGGTGGTCTAGAGGCTAGGCGATGAACAGATCGCGATTTCGCGATTTCCAGATTTTTGTCCAACTTCAATCGACCATATCTCACTCGTTTCTTAACCAAATTTAGTGCCGTTTGTTGCTAAATTTTTGTTGAAACTCATCTATCTAATCCAATAAAAAATCATCGAAATAACACAATAGCACGCTCAGAACGAGCTCACACAGATGGAAATCGAGCCACTCATCTCTGTTTCGGCTCAGATCTGGTTTTGGCCGGATTTGTTGCCGTTTTCCGGTCTGTTTCTCGCCGGAAACCTCTTCTAGACCTACTAGGGATGTCCCCCTTTGCTTCCCCAAGCTTCCTCGCAGTGGCTCTCCTTCTTTCTCTCCCTTTTCTTCTCTTTCTCTTTTCTTCTTCCTTTGGCCGAAAATGGCTAACTCCCAGCTTTGGGGGTGTTTTTGGCCGCGTGGGGAGGCGAAATGGGCGCAAGCCCAGGCCCATGGTCAAGTCTGCAACGTCCTGAGCGGATTGGGCGGCGATTTGATTCCGGTGGGTCCCGGAAATGCAGAGAGAAGTCGGCCTGAATCGGGCAACTTGGCCACTTGCGTCCCCTGTTCGTCAGTCCCCCAGACCGGTCGGTCCAGTGTCTGGACCGGTCGGTCTGAGACCTTTTTTTTCAGTTTTTCCTCGCGAGTTCAGTCCGTTCGGTCCGACCCTCGGTCCGCCTCTGGACCGATCGGTCCACACCCTAGACCGAAAATTTTCAACATTTCTCCGTCTTTTTCCCGTCTCTTTGTACGTGGTGTTTTCTCGTTCTTTTTTCCCGTTATTGTATATTCCCGATTTGATGATAACGCGATGTTTCTATTTAATTATTTATTCTCGAAAATAATTAAATATTCGAATCGGGTTTCGGGGTATTACAAATCCTCTCCCTTAAAAAGAATTCGTCCTCGAATTCTAAATCGCGCGATATTATCAAAACTTCCCGACAATCGGTATCATCACCAAAAAAATATATCCATCTCATCACATCATCTGAATAACAAGTCTGACACAAATCACAACGTCATACTTAAGGGTTCGTACACGCTCAAGTAAACAGATGAGGATAAGTACTACACATCTCTTCCTCGGGTTCCCAAGTCATGTCTCAGACCCCTTGGCTCCGCCACAAGACCTTCACGAGTGGCACCTCCTTCGTCCGCAGCTTCTTGACCTTCCGGTCCACTATCTGCAGACTGGTCCGGCTGACCAGAACCTGGTTCGCCGGACCAGAATCCAAGAAAAATTGGAGGAAACTCAAATTCAATCGGGAAAGAG
>NW_010969488.1:11306-11618 GCF_000463585.1 Tarenaya hassleriana | reverse complement strand
GTACGAGTTAAGCGTGATTGTGTTTGTGGATGGTTGTGGACTCAACCATCACCGTCATGGACTTGACGGGCGTTTGAGACGCGTTTTAGTCGTGTGCGACACGACGGCCAACGTCATGGATTTGACGGGCGTGGACTCGCACCTAGTCATGGACATGACTAGGGTATATGGCTGGACCCTATGGTGGACTCCATATAGGTATGATTGTATTCCCGTTGTGTCATGGACTTGACATCGGTAGTCACGAGAGTGACAGGCGCAGGAGACGCGCACGATCGCATGCGATGCGATGGCCAACATCACGCGAGTGAC
>NW_010969488.1:7574-11083 GCF_000463585.1 Tarenaya hassleriana | reverse complement strand
TTACTGTGTTTTACTTATTGCATGTGTTTTTATGGAAATGTCGACTGTACCGTTCTCGTTGGGAACGGGATTTCCGGGTTCAACCCGGGCTACTCACTAAGCAGTTGTGCTTAGCCCTCGTGGTTTACATTTTTTTCAGATCACGAGGATTACGCCTAGCGCATCCGGCAGACGACGACCTGAGAGAGGCAACATCATGTACGGGATTTACATTTTGGGTTACGAGACTTGTATTTCCCGCATTTTGTACGGCTAAATTATAACTATTCGGACATGTGTTATTTTGCGATACTGATCGCCTGTTGTATTTTCCGCTACTTACTCTGGTTTATTTAAAATGTTTTTGGATTTCGTATTTTTGCTTCCACATTATTATTATTATTTTATTACTATTGTCCATGTGGCACAGCCCGTATACTGTACACGGGTTACGGGTGTCACAGAAAGACTCAAAGACTTAATGTAAAAAAATAAGCAAGTGGCCGAAATGAACCTGTCTATATCATGGTCGATATGATGTTCTGATGACTAGATTTCATTGTCACTGACATTATTATATGTAATACATGTTGGTTGTGATGCTTTAGGATGATCCGTGATATGATATTTGGATTTTGTATTGGTTCATTGATATATGAATGTATTACTTTTTCCTTTATATGATTTGTATGTTGGTTATATATCAATATCCTTGACTCATTTGAGGATGATTCTAAACTCTCTTGTTGGTCATCATCGGGAGAACGATAATGAATTAAGACCAGTGTGAGATGTGATTGACCGTTGACATAGGCTCAATATTGTATTAGATGCGAATCACACTCATGGATACTCGTTTGGAATAAGTGACTGGATGACCCATTGAGATTGTCACTTGGATATGACTCGAATCTTGAATCTTATGTCATTTGGGTCGATATCGAGTTGTATCGAGGTCGATATCTAGCCTATGTCTCGATATTGGACCGCCGACGTGGCTTTCCTTCGTTCCTCGTCTATTTCTAGTCCTGAAGCATCCCGCGATGCCCGACTTGATCTGAATAGGTTCCGAGAATGCCGTTTTTGCTCCTTTTGCATCCAAATATGCAAATATACCTAAAATTTATCATAGAATAAAGAAAACGATATTCGTGTCTAATATGCAATTTAGAATCTAAAATCCTATAGAATGTAACACTACAAAAAAAACGCTAAAATACGACGGACATTGCGACGGATATGTCCGTCGCACTAAAATTAACGACAGAATACAGACGGAAAACAATCCGACGTAATCCGTAGGTTTCCGTCGCAACATAAGACGACGGAATTTGACAGACTATTCCGTCGCAAACTCTTTGCGACCGAAAACGAGGGACTTCCGACGGAATTATACGACGGACTATCCGTCGTAACTATTGGCTACGGATACCGACCATCTTCTCCATCGCAAGTGTTACGACGGAAAAGTTCGACGCAGTCCGTCGTTTTTAGCGACGGATATCCGACGCACCGTCTCCGTCGTATAGTTAGGTAAGAAACGTATTTTTTTTTTGCTTAGAATGTCCGTCGCAAATGGTCGTATTCCGTCGTTGATTCGGTTGTCCGTTGGTATCCGTCGCAAGGTTAGGTGAAAAACGTGTGCCGACATCCGTCGCAATTACGTCGCAAGTCCGTCGCAATTCGCAAGAATATTACCCCACCGCGCGTTTAGATCACCATCCACCAAACGAAAAAAAATCTCAAAAAACGAAAAAAACACCAAAAAAAATGTCTTTCAATGCAAGAAGATGGATGTATGAAAGAATAGATCCATACACAAATCAAATATGCAAAGATTTTGAAGAAGGGTTGCAAGCGTTTATGACGTTTGTTACATCTCAACCGTCATATATTGAAGGGTCGAAACTTCCATGTCCGTGTGTGAAGTGTGAAAATACGAAATGGCAGTGTATTCAGCAAGTCTGGAATCATCTATACCGAAGAGGGTTCATGTCCAATTATTTTGTTTGGCTAGCTCACGGAGAAACATTGGACACGACGTCTTCATATGGTGTAGTTAATCAAGTCATTATCGATGAGCAGCCAAACGAATTTCAACAAGGAGAAAGAAATCCGTATTCAGAAATGGTGATTGATGCGTTTCCCAATGTCGGTCAACCGTCTTACGGAGAGGAAGAAGAGCCAAATTTCGAAGCTAAAAGGTTCTACGAGATCCTTAATACATCGAGCACTCCAATATATGAAGGATGCATTGAAGGTCTATCGAGATTGTCGTTGTCGTCACAATTGATGAACATGAAGACTGATTACAATATTCCGGAGAAATGTATGGACGGATTTAGTCAGATGTTCAAACAATATCTACCAGAAGGTAATACTGCAACAGAATCGTATTATGAGACGAAGAGTCTGATGCGGAAGTTGGGACTACCGTATAAAAAGATTGATGTTTGCGAAAACAACTGCATGATTTTTTGGAAGGACGACGAAGGATTGATGCAATGTCGGTTCTGTGGGAAGGATCGGTATCGGCCACGACGAAAAGCATCCAAAAAAGGCAAGTTGATTCCATTGAAAAGAATGTTTTATATGCCTATTACAGATCGATTGAAGAGATTATATCAGTCTGAGAAAACCGCATCACATATGAGGTGGCACAGCGAACATTGTACTCCAGAAGGGGAAATGCATCATCCATCAGACGGGTTAGCATGGAAACATTTCCAACAGGTATTTCCTGATTTTGCTCAAGAGGCTAGAAATGTTTATCTAGCGTTATGCACAGATGGGTTTAATCCATTTGGAATGTCGGGTCGGAACTACTCTTTGTGGCCGGTGATTCTAACACCGTACAACCTACCACTCAGAATGTGCATGAGTAGAGAGTTTTTATTCCTCTCAGTACTGGTTCAAGGACCTACACATACTAGAAGAAGTTTAGACGTGTTTCTTCAACCGTTGATAGAAGAGTTGAATGAGGTGTGGAGTGTAGGTGTCACTGCATACGATGTGTCGGTGAGGCATAATTTTTTGCTTCGAACAGTTCTTTTATGGACAATTAGTGATTTTCCAGCTTACTCTATGTTGTCAGGTTGGACAACACATGGTCGTCTAGCGTGTCCATATTGTATGGATGAAACTGATGCATTTTGGTTGTAGCACGGACGAAAAATGAGTTGGTTTGATAGCCATCGGCGTTTTCTACCAAGAAATCACGTGTTACGACGCAACAAGAAGAATTTTCAAAGAAATTTTACTTGAACGAATCGAAGAATGTGTTCAGTCACATGGATTATCTACTACATCAGTGGTTGGTGGTAACGGTCATTTACCGATTGAAGGATATGGTGATTATCACAACTGGCATAAGAGTATATTTTGAGAATTGCCATATTGGAGACATCATAAATTACGACACAATCTTGATGTTATGCATATCGAAAAGAATTTTTTCGATAACATCATTAATACAGTGTTGAACGTTGCTCAGAAAACAAAAGACAATATCAACTCAAGGAAGGATATAG
>NW_010969488.1:2438-6370 GCF_000463585.1 Tarenaya hassleriana | reverse complement strand
GTGCGTATATACGTATTTAATTTTTAATTGAATGGTCAGTTAAACTTATATAATTTGTTTTGTGGTTTTTTCTAGGATTTTTTATGATCAGGTATTCAATACGTTCGGTGATGTGAATGATGATCAATTAAGCCAGATTAAAGAGAACGGATTCGCAACCTGGTTAAAAGAATTTGTATGTAAATCGAATAAGTAAATTAAATAATATCGCATAGGGAAGAACGCTAATCACATGCCAAATTGTTGGTCGATTGTTTTTTACAGATTGAATCATCGCAAGAAGATCATCCATTGTGGTTACACGAGTTAGTTCAAGGTCCCATTCAGCTGGTCAAATGTTGGCCAATATTCTCTACGAGAGGATATTTATTTCATACATATGAATATGGGCAACATCGTTCGACGGCAAATTATGGTATATGTGTGAAAGGCTCGAGTTACTGTGCTTCGGATGATGAACCAGATTTCCATGGCATTCTTCAGCAAATTTTCCAAGTACAATATCCGGGTCATATTGGACTCAAAGTGATGATTTTCAGATGTGACTGGTTTGATCCGACGTCGGGACGCGGAATACGGATCAACAAATCAAGGATCACTGATATTTGTTACTCCCGTCGATATAGAAAATACGACCCTTTTATACTGGCATCCCAAGCAGATCAGGTATGTTTAATCCCTTATCCAAGAGATAAAACGCGAAGAAGTGACATCGATTGGAAGGCCGTTATCAAGATTAATCCAAGAGGGACCATTACATATGACGGGTCTGTGGAACAAAGCCCGCTACAGGAAGAATACACAGTTATAGCTGTCGCGCAAACAATTGATGTGCAACGGAAACATCATCGTATGGTTCATTTGATTAATTATGTAATGTGTGTATTTTTATTTTAAATTTATTTTTTTTTAATTATTTTTCTATTTAGCGACGGATATTATCCGTCCGTATCCGTCGGTATTTTTTCGCCCTTTATTTTTGAAATTTTCGCAAATTTTTTGAAAAATTTAAAACCCATGTGCGACGGACAGAGTCCGTCGTTAAATAAGATACTCCGTCGCTAATGGCCACGTGTTCAAACATTAGCAATGGATTCCGACGATTAAGTTCCGTCGCAACTTGTAATACATATCGAGATTCCTCTTCTTTCTTCTCCGCCTCGACGCGAAAACGGTGACTTTCTCTCCCTGCGATTTCCGGTAATCGCTGCGATTTCCGGCCACCCACCGTCCAAGAATGTTGGTTTAGTGCTCTATGATGAGTAGATTATGAGCTTTGTTCAGATACATTCGATGTATTGATACTTTCTATATGTTTTTTTATGAGAGTATCTTGTTCATTACATGTTCCTGCATGCTAGATCTGTTATGAAATCCATGTATCATTATGAATGATACTAAACTCCCTAGTCTTGTGTCATTATGGGAATAACGACATAATAAGACTAGTATGATGTGTGATTGATGATCACATAGATGATCATAGGTATTGGATACGATCACAATCATAGGTATTCGTTGCAGAACGGAATACTGGACTGACCCGCATGAGATTGTCACATGGACTAGCGTCATGACTTGAATCTCATACGACGATTCCATGATTGGATCCTAAGACCTGAGATATCTACAAAATCCAACATGAGGAGTTGCCTGCTTTGATTACGTCAAACGTCCTGCGTAACAGGAGGACTACAAAGGCGTGTATCAGGTACGAAACGAATCATGTACTGGATTGTAGATAGTCAAGACGGGATTTGTACCTCTCGTAAAAGAGAGAGATATCGCTGGGCCCCTCGTGTGAGCAAGACTGTAGAAATGTGTGGCCGCACTATAGACGAACGTCGTCTATTTCAGACAGTCGAACTCAGTGAACGAGAAAGCAGTCGAATCAGATAAGGTGGCTTGTCCATGCCTTATGTTCGACATATGATATCGCGATACAAAAGGATCATCAGTCGGATGTATAGGAATCCTAATGAGATTAGAATTCTATTACATCTAGGAAACCTAATGAGATTAGAATTCTTTGGGAAACCTAATTAGATTAGGATTCCTAGTAATCTATTCCTTGTCAAATTAGGATTTTTGGAAAGTCTATATAAGGAGAATGTCTTCTAGGGTTTTAAGTAAAAAAAAGAAAGGAAGAAAAAAAAAGAAGAAAAATAAAACCCTAAGCCTCCAAAAACTTTGCACACAAGAGAGATCGAGATCTCTAGTCCTAGCAGACAAGTTCCAAGGTGTTGGAATCCATCCCGACGTGTGGATACGTGTAGAGGACGAGGTATTATTCCTGCCTAGAGTGATCGGACGAACATATCAATTGATACAGGCCCCGGATCGATTGAGGTAAGCGTTCTAACGTTTCTATGATTCAATAGTAGCATGGTTCTAGGGTTTCATTAAAATTTTTGTTTTATATCCGCTGCGCAAACCCTAGAATCGATCTCTTAGGAATTAGATTCGCTCATGAGATCCCAGGAAACCCAACAAAGACAACCTGCCCGACGCCGTGCGAGGTAAGTCTTTCCTAAGATCCAAAAATTTTCGGCTTTTGTGGATGATTTTCGGCGAATTATGGAGTGATTTTGTCTAGTTTTGGATTGTTTTCGGCAAATTAGGGATTATGGTTTCACTTGGGGTTTAGGATTTCAGATTTAGGGTTTCAGATTTAGGGTTTCGTTTGGGATTTAGGGTTTCTGATTTAGGGTTTCGGTATTAGGGTTTCAATTATCAATTTAGGGATTATGGTTTTATTTGGGGTTTAGGATTTCACCTTTAGGGTTTCGAATTTAGGGTTTCGTTTGGGGTTTAGAGTTTTATTTGGGGTTTAGGGTTTTTGATATTAGGGTTTCTGATTAAGGGTTTCGGTATTAGGGTTTAGGGTTTCGTTTGGGGTTTAGGGTTTAGGGTTTCATTTTAAGGGTTTAGGGTTTCGTTTGGGGTATGTTTAGTGTTTTATTTTTAGGGTTTCAGATTTAGGGTTTTGTTTGGGTTTAGGGTTCCATTTTTAGGGTTTAGGGTTTAGGGTTTCGTTTGGAGTATGTTTAGGGTTTCATTTTTAGGGTTTAGATTTAGGGTTTTGTTTGGGTTTAGGGTTTCATTTTTAGGGTTTAGGGTTTCATTTTTAGGGTTTAGGGTTTAGAGTTTAGGGTTTAGGTTTTGGTGTGGGGTATGTTTAGGGTTTCATTTTTAGGGTTTCAGATTAGGGTTTCAATTCTCTTTTATAGGGTTTCAATAATCAAGTTAGATGTTACAATTTACGGTTTAAAGGGTTTAGGGTTTCTATATGTAGATGAGTCAGTCACGTTCCGGGAGTAGATCGGGTAGTGGAGTCCGATCTCGCGGACGAGGATCCGGTGTTTCTAGTCCTTCTACCCCTACTTCTCAGCAGCCCCCAATACTCACACCTCGTTTGGATCAACCTTTCACGGGTCAATCCACGCAGTAAACTTCACATGAAGGTTGTTCGCGTGATTCATCAGTATCACTCCGAGAAATCCTCGCATCCGAGGATCGTCGTACGACGAGACCGCACCTTAGCCCAGAGCGAACCAACGGTACTTTATGGTAAGGAACATTGTAACAATTCATTTCCAATTTTTATATTAACGTTTACAGTTATATAACTAAGTATATTTATATACTCGCATAGGTTCGGTCGTCATTCCCAGATACGGAAGACAATTGTGAGCATCTTCCAGAGTGATTTTCAGGGTCCTTGACTCAGTATCACTCGTGTCCCTCCAGCGTCTCTGGAGCATTGGTTTTGTGCATTTGCGGTAAGTTTTCAAATTCAAACTATTCTTTTAATTTCATTTATTGTTTTATTAACATCAATTTTTTTATTGCAGCAAGCTTTTTATTGGGAGGAGCGCCATCACGACATGGTTTATGCCGGTTGGAAGGAAGTGCTGGCTAACCGACTCCGG
>NW_010969488.1:0-591 GCF_000463585.1 Tarenaya hassleriana | reverse complement strand
TAGATTATGATTATATTTATATTTATATTGATTTTAAATATTTAAATTTTAAAATTTGAATATAAATGACCTATATAATTTATTTATATTTAAAATTGTTTTTTAATTTTAATTTAAAATTTTATAATTTTTATATCGGATACGGATATTCACAAATATAGATGACGTGTTGATGGTTCCGTTATTTTTGACGTCGTTATTGTTCCGAATTGGATACATAACATTTTTTTTTACAACAATTAGATACACATAAATATCGATTATTAATTACATAAACATCCAAAGAGAGTAAAAGGAAATGTCTCCAAATTTTACACTTGTAAAATTGCAATAACTATGGTATCTCCTCGTATTAACTCAAAACAATTACTCTATAACCCTATTCCGTGGTTTATTCATTTAACTTAAAAACACAAAGAAAAAAAAAGAAAAAACCAAAAAAAAAAAGACAAAAAACATGGATTCTTCCGCCGTCGACTTCTCCGTTCTTCAGAATCAACCAAAGGTCCCGGCGGAGTTCGTATGGACGGAAAACTATACAAGAGTCAATGTTGTCATCTACAACTCAGACAAGTAGGTAGTCATGCATTA
>NW_010969487.1:0-366 GCF_000463585.1 Tarenaya hassleriana | reverse complement strand
ATTTATTGTCAGCATCAGTTACAAAGCAAGCATTCTTTGTAAACTTCACTCTCATCCCAGTATCACATAGCTGACTTATGCTGATAAGATTGGCTTTCAATCCTTGAACAACTTTAACGTCAGTCAACTTGGGCAGCCCCTCATGATCCAGTATTCCTTTACCAAGAATCTTTCCTTGTTTGCCATCACCAAATGTAACACTTCCCCCGTTCTGTATTGCTACAAAATCTTTGAGCAGTTCTTGATTTCCTGTCATATGTCTTGAGCAACCACTATCAAAGTACCAGGTTCCAGTGTTTTCTGTGTGCTCAGTAGTATAAGCAACATTACACATTAGATCTGATTTTCGAATCCATCTTAAGTTCC
>NW_010969486.1:0-366 GCF_000463585.1 Tarenaya hassleriana | reverse complement strand
TAGGTAGTCATAGTGTCTTGCTAGAGACCGCCTATGACTTGTGTAACCAAAATAGAGATTTCGGGTTATACTACTATATCGGATGAGCCTATAGGGTCACACACAGAGGAAAGGACAAACGCGCGAGAAAATACGAGGATTTTCCGGTGGAGCGGAGCCTAGACCGATCGGTCCAGAGGTAACGCAAATGTTGCGGAAAAATGCTCCAGACCGATCGGTCTAGGCCTGGACCGATCGGTCCAGACGTCGGGATTTCCTTAATTGACTCAAAATAGGGTTTTAAGTGGGATCAACTCAAGGGCACGCCTCCTAACCTTTGGAGCTCGATTTTACAGACCTTTTGAGAGGTTTTTGAGAGATAGAAAC
>NW_010969485.1:0-366 GCF_000463585.1 Tarenaya hassleriana | reverse complement strand
GTGTTTGTGTGATTTGTGAAAAGTTCGAAGTCTGGTCCAAGGCTGACCGGGGTTTAGTCCGTCGAACCAGACGTTGCAGAACAATGGTGAAGAAAAATTCGGAAAATGAGGAAGAAGATGACCCTGGTCAGGGGTGTTGAGATATACTGGATTTTGAAAATATTACGAGATATATCGTATAATGGAGATTTTATCAAATGCGAAAAATATATATTTAGAAATATTTATTATTATATTTAATTTACTTATTTAATATAAAACTCTTATCTATTTATATGTTATTTTGATTATTAATAAAATATATCATTCCACAAATTTCTATATGATATGAAAGCTTCGATTCTTTTTCTAGCTTTTTTTCTTTCT
>NW_010969484.1:0-366 GCF_000463585.1 Tarenaya hassleriana | reverse complement strand
GTAGCAATAAAAGTGTTTCCGTTCTTTTATATTTTGTTCTTTCTTTCTAATTTAATTTCCGTATTTTATTTTTCAATATGGTATCAGAGCCTGGTTGCGATCTGGACTATATGTTTCTCTTCTTTTTTTTCTTCTAATTTTCTAATCTCTTCTTTCTTTTGCATTTTGGATGTTTATATATCCAAATCGTTCAAAATGGAGTAAAAAAACTGGATTCAAACGATGTGCTATGACAAAAAGAAATCAAAGCTAAAAACTCTAAGATCAAGCAAGATGTTATGACAAAAAGAGCTAAAGCTAGAACGTTAAAGTCAAGCGAAGTGATTTGAAAAAGGTTAGTACTCTCTAAATGAATGAAATTTGGTG
>NW_010969483.1:0-366 GCF_000463585.1 Tarenaya hassleriana | reverse complement strand
GATCATCTACCGGATGATGCATAGTAGTTTGGGTCGATTTTCAGATCATCGGGTTATCCAGGGAGAGATATATACCGATTTTTATCGATATATAGGGATTTTGTCAATGTGTCGTCTAAATATTCTCATAACGTTTTGCTCATATATTAGATCTGAGCGATTATAGAGTCTATGCGTAGCTATTAGAAAATGCTTTCTAATTATACAAAGAAAGATTTTGTTGTATATGTTTTTTAGAAGTTATGAAGTTAATAATATGATCAGTCAACGATCGACGAGCTCATCGGGCATGGATGGTTATTTGTCTCAAATTGTTGACCATTTGGCGATGGTTAGAATTCGAGTTGACTTCTGAGTTACAGATCA
>NW_010969482.1:0-366 GCF_000463585.1 Tarenaya hassleriana | reverse complement strand
GAGGTTTCGGGTTTTAACCCGAAACGCAGCGTTTCATCCTGGGGGTTAATGAAACCCTAATGGGTTTCGGGACTTTGACACGGAGAGAGGCGCGGTGCTCGAGGTGGAGAGAAGAAAGGCGATCGCAGAGGCGATCGTGGGAAGGAGAGGAAGATCGCGACGGAGGAGGAGTTTCCCGGCGATGGAGAAGTTTCTGACCGGGGGCGGTCACCAAAGGTGAGTCGCGGAGTAGGTCGGTAAGTGTCTCGTATCCTGTCTCTTGGTGTTTCTCGGTGAGCCTCCGACCTTGTGTGGAGAGCCACCGCGTGTTATCCCTTCTCTGTTGTTTCCGTTCTATTCTAGTGGATTCGCCGGCACCGTCCGGCC
>NW_010969481.1:0-366 GCF_000463585.1 Tarenaya hassleriana | reverse complement strand
CCACTACTGCCAAGAAAACTTTTAATCTACTACTACTAGAGGATGACTAATCAAAATTCAACTTCCTTGTTGAACTTACCTCATTGAATCAGAGAAAGCATTTATATTCAAACCAATCGCTAAGGGCGGAATTTCTAGAAATTCCGTAACTCATAAGGCCTGCTAACTTTTAGTTAAAGTAAACAAAGCGATGCGCCTTGAGCCTAGTCGTTATTCATTCTTGCCTTCGCCTGCTTCATCTGCAGAGCTAACTTCGGAAGTGACTGCTTTCACTCGGTGATCTGATTCTCTTTGTTCTGGGATCTACTGGATCTCCCTTCCCTCCAGGTGACAGGTAGTTCAATGGTTGCTAAGCTGGACGCCTGG
>NW_010969480.1:0-366 GCF_000463585.1 Tarenaya hassleriana | reverse complement strand
GTTTGAACAGATCCGAAAAGAAACGGAGAAGAGAGAGAGACGACACGCGATATACGAGTTCAGTACCGAGGGGAACCTCGGTACCTACGTCTCGGGAAGAGGAAGTGGAGTATCTAGGGTTACAGCCGAAGAACGTCGCCGGAAACCGCCGTTGGCGGCCCCGGAGACACGCACACACCCGATGAGAGAGAAAGCACCCTCGGCCGCAAGAGAGAGAGCCAAAACACAAGTCTGAAGGAGAAACAAACCCTAGGGTCTCATTAATTCGACCCTTACAAAATACCCATTTTGCCCCTCGGACCTTCTGTCTTGTTCCGAAGCTTTGAAAGCTTCCACTTCGCCAAGAGACTTTGGGAAGCCGCTCCT
>NW_010969479.1:0-366 GCF_000463585.1 Tarenaya hassleriana | reverse complement strand
CACCACGGAATGGAGCGAGATTATCTACTATCCATCTTTATCCATGGTTTGAAAGATGATATGAGATCATGGATTGATGCGGCGTGTGGAGGCGGCATCTATGACATTCCCTTTCAAGAGTTGGAAGTGACGATTGCGAAACTAGCTAAGGGACGCAGTCACACAACAAATGAGTTTAGTAGAAAAAGCTCAATGATGGGAGATATCGGAGAAAGCATTGCACTCAAAGCAGTCTTGTCACAACTTGAAGAGATAAAACTCCACCTAGCAGGAAATAAGCAAGTGGTTGCGATAGAGGAGCATGGTGTTGGTTTAATGCTCTATGATGTACTGTTTATGAGCTTTATTTAGATACATTTGATGTAT
>NW_010969478.1:0-366 GCF_000463585.1 Tarenaya hassleriana | reverse complement strand
AGCCATTGTCCGTTAAAGTACGAAGGTAACAAAGAACCATCGCAGGTACCCTTCACTTATATGGGGTGTCCTGTTACACATTGTTTGACACTGGAGCGACTCACAGTTTTGTGAACGCGGATATAGTGGAGAAAACCGGTACAGGAAAGGTCAATCCGATGAGTAACTTTACAGTGCGTACACCGGCAGGGGAAACCCTTACAGTTCAGGGGACTCTGCATGGTGTACCCCTTGACATATGCGGCCGAAAATGACAGCAGATCTTATTGTTGTACCCATAGGAGTCTACGACCTCATTCTGGACGTGGATTGGTTGACGAAATACCAGGCTTATATCGACTGCCCTCAGAGGACGATCTGGTTTCA
>NW_010969477.1:4770-16621 GCF_000463585.1 Tarenaya hassleriana | reverse complement strand
GTAAAAGGAGATTTTGTCATCTTGCCCATCAAACATGAATCGCATGATTCGATCGATTCATAATCAAAAGAATCAAGAAGTCCATCAGAATGAAGCTTCGCTATGCGTTTCTCGTTGATGTGGCCAAGTCGACAATGCCAGAGATAGGTCGGGTTTAAGTCGTTCGGCTTAAACCGCTTGGTACTAATGTTATAGATCGAATTGTGTCCAGATGGTTTATCATCCAAAATATAAAGGCCATTAAATAGGTAACCATTACCATAAAATAAAGCACCTCTATAAATAGATAAAGCTTTGTTCTCAATAACAAAACGAAAACCATCAGAATCCAAACATGAAATTGAAATAATATTCCTGTTAATGGCAGGTACAAAATAACAATCATGTAGTTCTAACACAAGTCCAGAAGGTAAAGTAAGATCATAAGTCCCGACGGTCAACGCAGCAACTCTTGCTCCATTCCCGACGCGGAGATCCACTTCTCCCTTCGCTAGCTGCCTACTTCTTCTCAAGCCCTGCACATTTCCACAAATGTGTGAGGCACATCCGGTATCCAATACCCATGATGTAGAAGTAAACAAAGTTAGCCTCTATAACAAAGATACCCGAAGATGAAGCTTCCGCAAGCTTCTTCTTCTTCTGATCTTCCAGGTAGAGTTTGCAGTTTCTGCGCCAATGCCCGATGGCATGGCAGAAATGGCACTCTCCCTTCTCGGCCTTCGGCTTAGGCTCGGCGGCAACACTTGCCGTTTTGCCCTTGCCTTTCACGCCCTTGGAACGCTTCCTCTTGTTGGAACTCTTTCCAACCATTAGGACATTCTTCTCGACTTTGATGTTCTGCTCGGCCGATCGCAACATCCCATGTAGTTCGGTCAAGTCCTTCTCCATCCCGTGCATGTTATAGTTCATGACAAACTGGTCAAAACTATGCGGCAGGGATTGGAGAACTAGGTCTACTGCCAACTCACGACTAACCTCCAACCCTAGTTTGTCAAGATCCTCTAGATAACCCTTTATCTTGAGGATATGAGTACTCACGGGTGAACCATTGGTCATCTTACAGTTGACCAGGTTCTTAAGGACGTTAAATCGTTCGACCCTTGCCTGTTCCTCGAACATAGTCCTGAGATGCTCGATCATCTCGAAGGCATCAGTTCCTTCGAGTTGTTTCTGCAACTCAGCCGACATAGATCCGAGCATCAGACAGGTCACGTCCAGGTTGTCATTGATGTGCTTATGGTAAGCATCTCTGACAGCCCTGGGCGCATTGGCCGCTGGTTCATCCTCAGGAACGGCTTCTTCCAGCACGTAGAGCTTCCGCTCATGCCTGAGAACAATTCTCAGGTTGCGGTACCAGTCGAGAAAATTTCCACCAGTGAGTCTCTCCCGATCCAGGATGGATCGCATGGAGAGATTAGCCAGATTACCTGCAGCAGTCATATTCTACAGAAAAAGACAAAACAAAAGACATAAAACATCGAAGAAGGAAACTTGGTCCGGAGCTGACCAAAACTTGGTCAGCCGGACCAAGCCTTCAAGACTGGCGGACCGCGTGCTTCGGACTAAGCTTGGTCCGCCGGACCAAGCTCCTGGTCCGGCGGACCGGGATCCGGAATATTTCCAAAATTCGAATTTTAGGGTTTTAAATCTTATTTAAGTTTAGGGTTTCGTCTAAACTAAATGAGAGCCGACCTAAAACTCAGAAAAACACCCTAAAATCCTAGAGAAGCTGTTCTCTTGGATTTCTATTGTCCCGGGATTGGATCTCGTCTCTTGAGTTACCCTTTTCTTCACTCATCCTAGCAGATTCGTTCCAAACTGTTTGGAATCCTTCCCGTCGGTGTGGATACGTGTAGAGGGACTGTAACTTCAGTCCTGGGTGATTTAGAACAGGCCCCGGATCAAACTTAACTTCAAGTTTCATCGAGAACGAGGTAAGTAACGATTCCCTCGGTGATATACACGATCTTTCGGGTTTTGCAAGTTTGGTTGCGTGTGATTTGACTTTGTATTGATTCATTGGTTTATGAATGCATTACATTCCCGTTATATGATTGGCATGTTTGTTATATTTCGGCATCCTTGAATCATTAGCGAATGATTCTAAACTCCCTAGTCAGTCAACATTGTGGGAACAATGTTGAATTAAGACTAGCATGAGGTGTGATCGATGCATTGGATGCATGTCACAATCATGGGTACTCGTTGTGTACGAGTGACTGGATGACCCGCATGAGATTGTCACATGGACAGAGTCATGACTTGAATCTCATACAGCGGTTCGTTTATGGATCCTCATACCTGAGATGTCTAGAGTATCTGATATGAGGAGTGACGTGTCTTGACTGCGTCAAACGTCGTCTTTAACCGGATGATTATAACGGCGTTGATCATATACGTTCACGAATCATATGGAGATAGTAGACATGCAATATGGGACTTGTCACCTCCTTAATAGGAGAGATATCGCTGGGCCCTCTCGTGGAAGTCGGACTATGAAAACGCGTGGCCACGCTATAGATGAAGTTGCATCTATTTTATTAGTCGATTTGCCAAGACGAGAAAGCAGTTGAACTTGAAGGGTGGCTCAAATCATGCCCTTGTTCAACTTATGATATCGTGAGCCAAAGGATCAGAATTCGAGCTGTTAATGCCTTGGTTAGATCACCTCTAACTCAATTCTAAATGGGTGGTCATGGCGTCTTGCTAGAGGCTAACCATGACTTGTGGTTCGGGAAAGGTTCCTAAAGTCACTACCACTTAGAATGGGCCTACAGGGTCACACACCAATAGGGATGGACTTATACGTGAAGAATACGAAGAATGGAAATGAGGTTTGACCGAAACGAGCATGAAAAGGAGTTTTCAGTGCGTTGGTCCGGAGCTGACCAAGTTTGGTCAGCCCCGGACCAACTCAGTCCGCCACTTCTGGTCCGAGTTAGGCTGACCTGGAACCGGACTTAGTTCAAAAACTGAGCTTGGTCCGGGGCTGACCACACTTGGTCAGCTCCGGACCAAGTCAGTCCGATTCTTGTCCTCCGAGCTGACCAGAACGCGGTCCGGAGTCTGGTCTGTCTGCTGGTCCGGCTGACCAACACTTGGTCCGGCTGACTGCGGACAGATCAGATTCGGGACAGAATTTTCGGGCTTCGAAATTAGGGTTTCACCTCGATTTCGACGCAATGGGTGGTCATGGCGTCTTGCTAGAGGCTAACCATGACTTGTGGTTCGGGAAAGGTTCCTAAAGTCACTACCACTTAGAATGGGCCTACAGGGTCACACACCAATAGGGATGGACTTATACGTGAAGAATACGAAGAATGGAAACGAGATTTGACCGAAACGAGCATGAAAAAGAGTTTTCAGTGTGTTGGTCCGGAGCTGACCAAGTTTGGTCAGCCCCGGACCACGTTTGGTCAGTCCGGGAGGTCCGGAAGCTCGGTCCGCAGTCATCTGTCCAGGTCTGGTCCGGCTGACCAAGAGTTCTTTGTATTCTTCACGTATAAGTCCATCCCTATTGGTGTGTGACCCTGTAGGCCCATTCGCAGTGGCAGTAGCCTCGAGACCCATTCCCGATCCACAAGTCATGGTTAGCCTCTAGCAAGACGCCATGACCACCCATTTAGAATTGAGTTAGAGGTGATCTAACCAAGGCATTAACAGCTCGAATTCTGATCCTTTGTCTCACGATATCATAAGTTGAACAAGGGCATGGTTTGAGCCACCCTTCAAGTTCAACTGCTTTCTCGTCTTGGCAAATCGACTAATAAAATAGATGCAACTTCATCTATAGCGTTTTCATAGTCTGACTTCCACGAGAGGGCCCAGCGATATCTCTCCTGTTAAGGAGGTGACAAGTCCCATATTGCATGTCTACTATCTCCATATGATTCGTGAACGTGTCTGATCAACGCCGTTATAATCATCCGGTTAAAGACGACGTTTGACGCAGTCAAGACACGCCACTCCTCATATCAGATACTCTAGACATCTCAGGTCTGAGGATCCAAGAACGAACCGCTTTATGAGATTCAAGTCATGACTCTGTCCATGTGACAATCTCATGCGGGTCATCCAGTCACTCGTTCACAACGAGTACCCATGATTGTGACATGCATCCAATGCATCGATCACACCTCATGCTAGTCTTAATTCAACATTGTTCCCACAATATTGACTGACTAGGGAGTTTAGAATCATTCTGTAATGATTCAAGGATACCGAAATATAACAAACATGCCAATCATATAACGGAAATGTAATGCATTCATAGATCAATGAATCAATACAAAGTCAAAATGTCATATCACGGATCATCCTAGAGCATTACAACCAACATTCACTTGCTTGCTTTGATTTAGTTTCGATTAGGATTTAGACTTAGCTACCGATCCTTGCGTTCGACCCCGTGTTACGACGATCCGTATCCTTGCGGTGAGTTGTGAATCGGGTATAAATTCTAGACTCGGTACACACGTATCAAATTTTTAGCTAAGTTTCTTTATCCCTCTTATTGGTTCCTTTGATATGTTGTCATCGATTCTACTTTTCCGGACGAGAGTCTACACCGTGAACGGTGTATGGTTCAAGTCTAGGGGGTGGATAGATCCTTCACACATTTAGGTCTATCTACTTAGGATTGCATTTAGTTTAGGTGCATTTTATCATGACATATAGCCTTAGGAAAATTTTTCACTTTTTGCATATCACTTTGCATTAGTTGCATTCACACGTTTTTTATTTATTTTCATATAGATGGTTTTTTTGTTAGGTTTGCATGATTGCATTTGACATATAGATTTAGGATCATATAGGTTCACGTGCATACCTCGAAAACCCGTTTTGAACATCATTTGGAAGATTTATGGGATGATAGAGTAGGAACGTCTTGATGATCTAGTGACTTTGTAGAGCGTGGTTGAACCGTGTCGAATTGATAGTTCTCAAGACTTTCTATACACAGTTTGCGGGATTGGGTTGTTATTTGGAACCTACGGAGTTGAAATGACTATATCCAGGTTATATGTTTCGTTTAGAACCTTTTCCGAGTCTTACAGGTCGACGAAATCTAGTTCAACAAGTGCCTTGGGAAAATAAAGCATCTCGACACTCCGCTGTCGAAATCTCGTCAACGAAAATCGTTCGAGGACATGAGTGCATCGATCGATGGTTCGAGTCTAAGTTGTGGGTCGGATATCACATAAAAAAAAAAAGAAAAAATTACATAGAAAAAGAAAGAAAGAAGAGAAAAACGATGTCCTTCAACTTCAACGTCCTAGAAACCCGAGGTGCTAGCATTTGATAGAGAAATTCTATAGAAAGATAAAAATCCAGGTACGAAGTAGAACTAAGATCGAAAAGGCTAAGTTGAGATAAGGATAGGTTCGGAAATAGGCTTGGTGAGTTGTAGAGATTCTAACGGGTTCTAGGTGGCAATAAAAATCTTATGGCTAGATAGATTAGTCTTTGGTAGAAAGATCATAGTAGACCGATTTGGGTACGATTTTCGGAAAACTAGCATTGGATGGATGCTTTGCTTTTGAGTTTCATGATGATGCTATTTGATGTTTGTCATTCCCTGTTTTGCAGATTTTATTCCTTCGTTCTTTACTCGAGGACGAGCAAAGGTTTAAGTCTGGGGGGATTTGATAACTCCTATTTTTCTATATATTTTGATGAGAGTTTGTCTAGGTTGTATGGGATAATCACATGCATTCATAGGCATTCTAGGTGTGTTAGGACACAAAACCCGGTTGTGTTTTAGTTTTGCATAGTTACATGTTTCGAAGATGATTGGACTCGAACAGGAGTTATTTGGAGCGTTAGAGGAGAAGTCCGGATGAGATACTCATGTTGCTACATCAATAACTTTCTCTACAGAAGTCCAAATCATGCGAGACTAGTACCATTGGAAAGAGCACTGCAAGAGCTTCGCGTAGACACCAAAATCGTATAAATCTGACACCGGAGCAGAAAGTTATGAGCAAATTCGTGAACGACTTGACTCGGTCCGAGTCAACACTTTGACTCGGTCGAGTCAAAACCCAGAAAAACCCTAATTCGCAATTTTTAGAGTTCTAATGAACGGAGAACTCTTGGGAGCCGCCCTAGGGTTATAAAATAGACCTAGCCACGTCCTAGTAGAGAGGGGAGCCTTAGAGAACACTTAGAGACAGACTTTTGGAGAGCTTTTGGTGAGAGAAGAATAGAAGTTCATGGGATTTCGAGAAGAAGAAGGAAGATTCGATCGTGGAGACTACACATCTACATGAGCTTTTCTCTTCTCTCTTTTATCTCTTTTCTTTTGAGCTTTTTGTTGTTTTCCATGAACTGTGAGTAGATCCACGACTATGGGATAGGGATTCGTTTGTGTTTTGGGTATGTTAGAACCCTAACTTGGATTTCGACATTACGCTTGTTTCGGTTTTATCGATTTGTGTTTTCTTGCCTATTGGTGTTTGCTGATCAATTGGCCAATTGTTTTAGATTCTGAATCACATAGGAGTATGGGTTTGGTTTCAGATCAAAATCTATAAAATAGATCGTATTATTCAAATAGGAATATGGTTTGATCGATCTAGGATTGATGATAGCATTCTTCATGCATCTAGGGTTAACTTGAATAGATTGGAAGATTGACGAGTTACTCTGTAGGTAGTGAGTTAGTAGACCGGGAGGTGAATTCTCTATTCTTTGTTGCTTGATCATTCCCGAATACAAGTACGATGTCGTTATTCTCGTATGCTTAGCATATACCCATACACGCGAATACGATCCTGATACCCGTAGTCATCCTTGTTTGATAGGTTACTCGTTTTCATTGCTTTCTTATTTCGTTTCCCATAGATTCCACATACTTCCACTATCACTTCCACTTGCTTGTTTTGATTAAGTTTCGATTAGGATTTAGATTTAGCTACCGGTCCTTGCGTTCGACCCCGTGTTACGACGATCCGTATCCTTACGGTGAGTTGTGAATCGGGTTATAAATTCTAGACTCGGTACACACGTATCAATTACTGCGGAGTGTCTGGACACTGGAAGCGTAATTGTCACCTTTACTTGGAGGGTCTGAAGGACAAGAAGCTTGATGAAGCTTCTGCCTCACGTATTCATGTTATAGAAGCTAACATCTGTACTACATCTTCGTGGGTATTGGATACCGGAAGTGCCCCACACATTTGTGGAAATGTGCAGGGACTAAGAAGAAGTAGGATGCTGGCTAAGGGAGAAGCGTATCTACGCGTCGGAAATGGAGCAAGAGTTGTTGCATTGTGTGTTGGCGTTTATGATTTGTATCATCCTTCTGGACTTGTTTTAGAATTAAGTAATTGTTACTTTGTTCCTGCGATTAGCAGAAACATTATTTCTATTTCTTGTCTGGATTTTGATGGTTTTCGATTTGTGATTGAGAACTCGAGTTTGATGATTTATCGAGACGATATTTACTATGGTAATGGTTATTAGTTAATGGTTTATACGTCTTGAATGATCAGCCTTCGAACTCAACATCGTCCATCTATAACGTGAGTACTAAACAGTTTAAGCCGAACGACTTAAATCCGACCTTTCTGTGGCATTGTCGTCTAGGCCATATAAACGAGAAACGCATTTAGAAGCTTCATCATGAAGGTCTTCTGGATTCATTTGACTTTGAGTCTCTTGAATCTTGCGAGTTTTGTTTGATGGGCAAGATGACAAAGTATCCTTTCAAGGGGAAAGGACAGAAAGCGACGGAGTTATTGGCTCTCATACATAGTGATGTATGCGGACCAATGAGCTGTCCAGCTAGAGGAGGTTATCTGTATTTTGTTACGTTCACTGATGATTTCAGTCGATACGGTTATGTCTATGTGATGAGACATAAGTCTGAAATACTTGAAATGTTCAAGGCTTTCAGAAACGAAGTACAGAACCAGCTTGGCAAGACGATCAAGACACTTCGATCTGATCGTGGTGGCGAGTATATTAGCCAAGAGTTCACTGACTATCTGGTTGATTGTGGTATTGTATCACAATTAACTCCTCCTGGAACGCCACAGTGGAACGGCGTGTCTGAACAGAGGAACCGAACGCTGTTAGACATGGTTCGGTCGATGATGAGTCAGACAGATCTTCCGAAGTCCTTTTGGGGCTATGCTTTAGAGACCGCTGCGTACCTGCTGAATAGGAGTCCAACGAAGGCAGTTGAAACGACGCCATATGAGATATGGATGGGGAAGTGTCTCACGTTGTCGTTTGTCAGAATTTGGGGTTGCGACGCTTACGTGAAGCGTCAGATGACTGATAAGTTATCCTCCAAATCTGATAAGTGTTTATTTGTAGGCTACCCTAAGGAAACTAAGGGTTACTACTTCTACATTCCGGCAGAGAACAAGGTGTTCATTGCCAGGAATGCGACTTTTATGGAGCGAGAGTTCGTCTCCAAAAGAGTCAGTGGGAGTAGGATCGAACTTGAGGAAGTTCGAGAGCAAAAGTAGACGCTGAGCCGAGTGAACAAATTGAAGATGTTCAACATGTTTCACTGCCGGTTGTGACTCAACCTTCGACTAGTGAACCTCGGAGATCAGGCAGGATTCGCCAAGAGCCTGTGAGATATAGATTTCTCGTGACTGGGAATGAGGAACTCATGTTATTAGAACATAACGAGCCTACCACATACCCAGAGGCCATGGCGAGTCCCGATTCCGAGAAATGGCGCGAGGCTATGAAGTCCGAAATGCAATCCATGTCAGACAACCAAGTATGGACTCTAGTTGATGCATCTGAAGGGATAAAACCCATCGGATGCAAATGAATCTTCAAGAAGAAGACAGACATGGATGGCAACGTGCACACTTATAAGGCACGACTTGTGGCGAAAGGATTCCGTCAGATTCATGGTATTGACTATGATGAGACATTTTCGCCTGTAGTTATGCTGAAGTCCATCAGGATCCTACTTACCATAGCCGCATATTACGACTATGAGATATGGCAAATGGATATCAAGACCGCGTTCCTTAACGGGAACTTGACCGAGGATGTATACATGACACAACCCGAAGGGTTTGTCGATCCAAGGAACCACAGGATGGTGTGCAAGCTTCAGAGGTCCATCTATGGACTGAAGCAGGCTTCGAGGAGCTGGAACCTTTGCTTTGATGAGACAATCAAAAAGTTTGGTTTCTCACAGAACGAAGACGAGCCATGTGTTTACAAGAAGGCTAGTGGGAGCACAATTGTATTTCTAGTGTTGTACGTGGATGACATTCTCCTAATAGGGAATGACGTTCCTACCTTGCAAGACGTTAAGTCTTGGCTAGGAACGCAGTTTTCTATGAAGGACCTAGGAGAAGCGGCCTATATTTTAGGCATCAAGATCTATAGAGATAGATCGAGGCGTCTTCTAGGATTGTGTCAGAGTACTTACATCGATAAGGTCTTGAAACGGTTCAAGATGCAAGATTCCAAGAAAGGAACCTTACCGATGAGCAGTGGCACAGTTCTCTGAAAGAGTCAGTGTCCTACGACACCTGATGAGCGAGAACGCATGGATAGGATTCCATATGCTTCGGCAATTGGATCCATCATGTATGCCATGCTTTGTACTCGACCAGATGTATCCTACGCGTTGAGCATTACGAGTAGATACCAGTCAGATCCAGGTGAGACACGGTTCAACCACGTTCTACAAAGTCACTAGATCATCAAGATATTCCTACTGTATCATCCCACAAATCTTCCAAATGATGTTCAGAACGGTTTTTTAAGGTATGCACGTGAACCTATATGAACCTAAACCTATATGTCAAATGCAATCATGCAAACCTAACAAAAAACCCATCTATATGAAAATAATAAAAAAAACGTGTGAAGGCAACTAATGCAAAGTGATATGCAAAAGTGGAAAATTTTTCCTAAGTCTATATGCCATGATAAGATGCACCTAAACTAAATGCAATCCTAAGTAGATAGGCCTGAATGTGTGAAGGATCTATCCACCCCCCAGACTTGAACCATACACCGTCCACGGAATTGGAACTTATCCAACTTTGTCTCTCGGAAGTCGATGCTCATCTCTCGTGTGCCGGTGTAAACGCTCATAGAACAACAAACGTTATCCGAACAAAAGCATAATAGCAATGCACTCCGAAAGATCCAAAATACAATCATGGTCTCTACTACCTACGCTACGAAGAAAAAGAAAAAGAAAAGTTACCTAATGCTCGGGTTGCCTCCCGAGAAGCGCTTGTTTAACGTCATTAGCTCGACCTATCTTGCTCAAATGATGGGAAGGTCTGAGAGGCGAAGATAATCGATCTTTCGCCACCCTGGATGTTGAGCATTAAGCGCATCTTTTGGACCTCGTGGATGCTTGAGCCTTCTATCCTCCTTGGGTTTCCAAACTTGTGAAGGAGGTGGATCTTGTGGACGTTTGAGCAATGATTTTGCTCGTTTCGATCCTCTCTTGCTCATTACCCCTACTCGACAACCTGTAATAGAAGGTTCAAACACGGATATAGGATTATGAGCGGGATATGTACCTCTCTCCACTGGTGGTCTTGTGTTCCTATCCGTGTATGTGTGTTCCTTTGTCCTAAGCCTTTGAGGTAGGGACTTCAATTTCACCTTTGAGGCATACTCTAGACTCCAATCTGCTTTATTTAGTATCCACGTGCTAGGTGGTGGCTCTTTGGTCTCTAGAACGTCTTTAGTAATCGTCGTGGAGGGTTCGGAGACGTTCGTAGAAGAATCGGGCGTGTCGATGTGAAAAACGTCCGATTTGCTCAGAGACTGGATCCGGTCCGATTCCAGGTGGAATCGGTCCGTTTCTAGTTTGTCTTCGCAAGACTGTGTTTGGATCCGGTCCGTTTCCTGGTGGAATCGGTCCGGATCCATCTGCTGTAAAACTCCAATTTCGTCTGATCCTTCGTTCAATGCTCGCGTAAGCTCCCGGATATCCTCCCAATTGTTGTATATGCTCTCATTCGACGCAAGGAGAGATATCTCTAAAGGATCGACTTCCCGAAACTGATCGAAGACTTCTTGAGTGAGGATTTCATGCACATCGACATAGCATGCTGAATCGGTGGTGGATGGCTGTTTCATGTTGTGATCTAAGGTGAACTCCACAGTCTCGTCACCTATCTTCATCGTAAGATGACCAGCACGAACATGAACCACCGCATCGGCCGTGTTTAAGAATGGTCGGCCTAGTATAATCGGTATCTTCGAGTCCTCGTCCATGTCTAAGGCAACAAAATCAACGGGAACATAATAATCTCTGACTTTCAATGGGATGTCTTCGAGAATATCTGCAGGATACTTGACGGATCTATCCGCAAGCTGTAGTGCCATCCTCGTCGACTTAAGATCTCCAATGTTGAGCTTCTTATAGATAGATAATGGAAGCAAGCTCACACTGTGATCACACGGGTTTTTCACCGGTTTTATAACGTCATGCATCACAATTCTTCTGTCATTCTAGACATTATAGGATGTTAGATGGCCATGGGTAGGTTGCTTTGCTTGTTTTTCCTTGCAGGAAGACTCCACGATGAATCCTCACAAAGCGGGCACGGAAGAACAAGAATTCGAGAAGGCTCGGGAAGCTCAGAGAAAATGAGCGACCCGTCCATTTTATGGGCGGTCGCCCGGTTTGTGAGCGGTCGCTCATTTTATGAGCGATCGCTTGCTTTTCGCGTGTGCAGAGGAAAATGAGCGACCCGCCCGAAAAATGAGCGACTCTGAAGAAAAATGGGCGACCCATCCGAAAAATGAGTGACCGCCTGAAATCAAAATTGGCCTAAAAAGGAAAAGCCCGTGTTTTGAGGAGAAAACCTAATTCTGGACTTTCATAAAAAGGGGG
>NW_010969477.1:0-4606 GCF_000463585.1 Tarenaya hassleriana | reverse complement strand
GAAGATCACATTGAGCATTTCTTCTCCTTTTCTATGTTCTCCCCTTTTGTTTTCTGTTTTGGACCTTTAGATATGGAGTAGTAACCTTGGTGTGGGTGAGGGTCCCCACTTTTGTATGGACACCTATGCTTATCTATGATGCTTTTGAGTTTTCTTCCATTGGTTTGATGTTTTGTGCTTAATGCTATTGATTTGGGCGAAACCCTAATTGATATGACCATAGAACACATTGATCATAGGGATATGGGAATGATGTTTGGAACCAAATGTCAAATGAGTGAGTTATTCACATTGGGAGATGGCTTAGCTTGCTTAGGGTTCATGATGGGGTACATTAATGCATCTAGAGATCATTTGGATCATTGGGAGATGGGTAAATCGATTTTCTAGGTAGTAAGTTTAAGCTCGGGAGAGACAAACTCTAGAGGAAGTTCTTAAAACCCCCAATTGGAAGACAAACCCTAAGACATTGTAGCATCACTAACCGCCCATGCGATTCATGAGGGATCCCGAACCTACAACGCCTCAAACCATCGTTTTACAAACCGTTAATTTTACTTGCTTTCTTGTATTCCGACGCTTACCACAAACCACATTTTTACTCGACCACCTAGTCTAGCTTAGAGATAGACTAATACATCCTAGTCCTCGTGTTCGACCCCGGTACTACAACTACCATATACTTGCAGATAGTGGTACGAATCGGGTATTAAATATAAGACTCGGTGCGTGCGCATCAAGTTTTTGGCGTCGTTTCCGGGGACTAGGCGTTTTCGTGTTAGTCTAGATTTTTGCTAGATCACCATTGCTTGGATTCTTGCTTGGATTACTTTGCGACATAACCATTTCACAACACTTTCGGTTCGTTCTGTCTCTTTGGTGTGCAGCTCTTCCGGTGCATGACAAGAAGCACAACCGGTAGAGATCAACTTGTCATCGACCCCGAAATAGAAAGGACTCTACGCTTCGCTCGGAGACAGCAAAGACAGTGGGGAATGGCCGAAGAAATGCTGAGAGAAAACAACGCACGAAGAGAACAATCCGAGATGGCCGAAGAGCTGTTGAGAGGGGCCAATGCCCAAAGAGGTCTAGCCCAAGCAGCTCCGTAGAACGCTTCGAACGTACACGCAACCGAAACACACTCAGTTGCTATCATGCATCAATCGGGGGCCACTAGAAGATCTTGAACTCCTACCGCAATGCATCCAAATGCTCAACAACATGAGTTTCCGGGGGAGACCAAACGAGGACCCGAATGCTCACCTTACGAACTTCAAGATGAACTGTAAGGCAATCAAGAAGGGACCGGGGATTACTCTTGAAGACGTGTTCCTTGAAACTTTCCCCTACTATGCGAGGAATCGGATTAATGCTTTTGTGCAAGAGGATGGGGAGAATCTCCATGATGCATGGGAACGCTTCAAGGAATATGATACACGCCTTGGCTCGGAGAGGATGGAATCTGATCCAAAACGCAATCACCCACACTTCACGGAGAAGGCTCTCGAATTCGCGTTCGGATTGTGGTTAAAACGAAGGGGAATTGGATGGATCTTAGTTTCAATCACCGGCTCTAAAAGGCTCTCGAATTCAAAACTAAGATAGAAAAATGGATGGGACGAAGGGGAAGAATAGATAGTGGACCTCGGACACACCAAGGCTTGAGTTCGGACACACCAAACTCGTGATCTCGGACACACCGAAGATCGGGATAAATTTCGGACAAACCGAAGAAGAGTTTATAAAACTCGAAATGTTTGAGACATTCTACAAGTCTGATTACAAATGATGCATTACAAGGCCTTTATATAGGCTAGAATTCTCAACTACAACATTAAATGACAAGAACATGCAAGAGGGGTATGAGTCCAATGCATTAAATGAGAAGCATACACGGAGCAAAGGTAACGGCAAACCGAGTTCCACAACCGAGTTCCACCTCGGATCGAAGCCACCAAGTAAAAGGAAGTTGCTTGGAGTGCAAGACAATTATCCAAAGGAAGCTTCTTCATCATCAAGGCAACTCCAACAACTAGCTTCCCAACCACCTCATTTAATGCAACATCAAGGCAACTCCAACAACTAGCTTCCCAACCACCTCATTTAATGCATTGGACTCATACCCCTCTTGCATGTTCTTGTCATTTAATGTTGTAGTTGAGAATTCTAGCCTATATAAAGGCCTTGTAATGCATCATTTGTAATCAGGCTTGTAGAATGTCTCAAACATTTCGAGTTTTATAAACTCTTCTTCGGTTTGTCCGAAATTTATCCCGATCTTCGGTGTGTCCGAGATCACGAGTTTGGTGTGTCCGAACTCAAGCCTTGGTGTGTCCGAGGTCCACTATCTATTCTTCCACTACGTTCCATCCATCTTCCTTTTCGGAATTACGTCGAGCATCGTTTGATCCGTGACTAATTCTGAGGACCACCCTTCCCCTTCGAACACCATACCCAGTCGAAAGTCGAGAGCCTTCTCCGTGAAGCGCGTGAGACCGCGATTCGGCCTTGTTCCATCCTCTTCGAGTCAAGGCGTGTATCAGATCCGGACCGATTCCAGGTGGATCCGGACCGGATCCAAATTCCTGGGGTCGAATTCTGCGTCCTTGATCCGGACCGGATCTAACTGCGCTGGCAGTTTTTTGGTCTTCACGAATTCGCTCATAACCTGTAATAGAAGGTTCAAACACGGATATAGGATTATGAGCGGGATATGTACCTCTCTCCATTGATGGTCTTGTGTTCCTATCCGTGTATGTGTGTTTCTTTGTCCTAAGCCTTTGAGGTAGGGGCTTCAATTTCACCTTCGGGGCATTCTCTAGACTCCAATCCGCTTTATTCAGCGTCCCTGTGTTAGGTGGTGGCTCTCTGGTCTCTAAAACGTCTTTAATAATCGTCGTGGATGGTTCGGAGATGTTCGTAGAAAAATCGGGCGTGTCGATGTGAAAAACGTCCGATTTGCTCAGAGACTGGATCCGGTCCGATTCCATGTGGAATCGGTCCGTTTCCAGTTTGTCTTCGCAAGACCGTGTTTGGATCCGGTCCGTTTCCAGGTGGAATCGGTCCGGATCCACCTTCTGTAAAAATCCGTCTTTGGAAGGCTATGTTTGGATCCGGTCCGTTTCCAGGTGGAATCGGTCCGGATCCATCTTCTGTAAAACTCCAATTTCGTCCGATCCTTCGTTCAATGCTCGCGTAAGCTCCCGGATATCCTCCCAATTGCTGTATATGCTCTCATTCGACGCGAGTAGAGATATCTCTAAAGGATCGACTTCCCGAAATTGATCGAAGACTTGTTGAGTGAGGATTTCATGCACATCGACATAGCATGCTGAATCGGTGGTGGATGGCTGCTTCATGTTGAGATCTAAGGTGAACTCCACAGTCTCGTCACCTATCTTCATCGTAAGACGACCAACACGAACATGAACCACTGCATCGGCCGTGTTTAAGAACGGTCGGCCTAGTATAATCGGTATCTTCGAGTCCTCGTCCATGTCTAAGGCAACAAAATCAACGGGAACATAATAATCTCTGACTTTCAATGGGATGTCTTCGAGAATATCTGCAGGATACTTGACGGATCTATCCGCAAGCTGTAGTGCCATCCTCGTCGACTTAAGATCTCCAATGTTGAGCTTCTTATAGATAGATAATGGAAGCAAGCTCACACTGTGATCACACGGGTTTTTCACCGGTTTTATAACGTCATGCATCACAATTCTTCTGTCATTCTAGACATTATAGGATGTTAGATGGCCATGGGTAGGTTGCTTTGCTTGTTTTTCCTTGCAGGAAGACTCCACGATGAATCCTCACAAAGCGGGCACGGAAGAACAAGAATTCGAGAAGGCTCGGGAAGCTCAGAGAAAATGAGCGACCCGTCCATTTTATGGGCGGTCGCCCGGTTTGTGAGCGGTCGCTCATTTTATGAGCGATCGCTTGCTTTTCGCGTGTGCAGAGGAAAATGAGCGACCCGCCCGAAAAATGAGCGACTCTGAAGAAAAATGGGCGACCCATCCGAAAAATGAGTGACCGCCTGAAATCAAAATTGGCCTAAAAAGGAAAAGCCCGTGTTTTGAGGAGAAAACCTAATTCTGGACTTTCATAAAAAGGGGGGTTTGAGGAGAGAGAAAGGGGGCTACACACTTTGGAGAGAGACTTGACTTGGAAGAGGAGAAAAGAGGGATTTTGGAGATCAAGGAGATTAGGAGAAGAAGAAGACCACCATTGAAGACCATCTTGAGCATTTCTTCTCCTTTTCCATATTTTTTCATTTTGCTTTCTGTTTTGAAACCCTAGTTATGGAGTAGTGATTTTGTTGTGGGTGAGGGATCCCCACTTTTGTATAGACACCTAAGCTTAATCTATGATGTCTTTGAGTTTTCTTCCATTGGTTTGATGTTTTGTGCTTAATGCTATTGATTTGGGCGAAACCCTAATTGATATGACCATAGAACACATTGATCATAGGGATATGGGAATGATGTTTGGAACCAAATGTCAAATGAGTGAGTTATTCACATTGGGAGATGGCTTAGCTTGCTTAGGGTTCATGATGGGGTACATTAATGCATCTAGAGATCATTTGGATCATTGGGAGATG
>NW_010969476.1:0-366 GCF_000463585.1 Tarenaya hassleriana | reverse complement strand
TGTTAAATGTTTCAGGGAAGTTAGAATGTAACCAAACGCACGAGTGCCTATTAGTATAAAACAATGAAAACGTTATTGGCCATACTTCAATATAGAGTCACCTTCTTCCTCGGTTTCTATCACAGCACAGAAGGCAGACAATTTGCAGAGCACTCGTGCATATACACGTTCTTATTCATGAATGTTGCATATTCTATTTATCACCTTTCTGTATCATATATATAAATCATTTGAGGAGGAAGGTGTAGATAAAAGGAATCTCACCCTCATTATGATTCCAGAGACAGAGCGTGTGATCAGCAATGTCGATGCAGTGTCTCCCTCCACAAGCTCATTGCCCCTTAAACAAAAGAAAAGGATTCTTCT
>NW_010969475.1:0-366 GCF_000463585.1 Tarenaya hassleriana | reverse complement strand
TTGATATATATATATATATATATATATACATATAATAAAAATATTAATTACGGGTAGGCTAATTATGTATGATATAACGTGAAATGGGCAACCCATTAACTTGAATCCCGAAAGACGGAAAGAGACCCACATCTAACTCACCACCCTTTTTAAATTCCGCCTTTGAATTATCTATTCAATATTTATTATCACGATTCACAGTTCATTGAATAAAAATTCCTTTTTTTTAGTTTTCATATATATATATATATATATATTTCTTATAGTTATCTTTGTGCCGACAAATCTTTTAAAACTGAACTTGTTACGCTGTTGGCTTTGTTTCCCTTAGCTGATTTGGACATCGCGACTTATAATAAACCAAGG
>NW_010969474.1:0-366 GCF_000463585.1 Tarenaya hassleriana | reverse complement strand
CATTACAGACAGTTCAAAGTTGCTTTGGATTTGGATGTCAGAGATTTTGTCAAAATCCAGTTAGATGTTTCTTACATTGACAGTTATAATCTTTAACCGTGTTTCATTCCGTAGTACTCTTCTTCTCCTCTACTGTTGTTTCCCACTTTTTTGCATCCTGGCAGCAACTTGCTTTTTGTTTTCTTGTGCAGCGGAAGGGCCCAAGGGAACTGAGTTGCAATTACCTGCTGTCTTGGATGAATTAATCCCCTATGATGGTCCTCTAGGTGCACATTATACAGAAGAAGCTATCTCTCTTCACCTTGGGGCCCCTACTGCTCAAGTACTATATTGTTGGTTAAAATTGTTTGGTATATATGAGCTTCT
>NW_010969473.1:0-366 GCF_000463585.1 Tarenaya hassleriana | reverse complement strand
TTTTTTTTTCTGATAAGGCAATGATTAAAAAATTGTTATATATAAGAGACATTCCAAAATAATAAGAATATAAGGTCAATAAATATAAATAGCTTTCGAGTGTCATGACCGGATGCTTTTTTCTTAATTACAACATTATGGATATAATTATGATACAAAATATACACGATTAATATATCTATTTAGGAGAATTTTGAGAAATAAATAAAGTTGAGGTTGAATTCTTCCCTTATGTTAAGTGGTTTTATCTTTGTGGATGTTGCTTTATCCATGTGTATATATATCTATATAAGGGAAAAGGTATATATATATATAACATCATATGATTATTTGAGATTTGATTGAAATTTAAATATAACAAAAATA
>NW_010969472.1:0-367 GCF_000463585.1 Tarenaya hassleriana | reverse complement strand
AATGTCGACTGTACCGTTCTCATTGAGAACGAGATTTTCGGGTTCAACCCGGGCTACTCACTAAGTAGTTGTGCTTAGCCCTCGTGGTTTATATTTTTCAGATCATGAGGATTACGCCTAGCGCTTCGGCAGACGACGACCTGAGAGAAGCAACATCATGTACAGGATTTGTATTCTGAACCATAGGACTTGTAGTTCCGCATTTTGTACGGTTGTATTATGACTATTCGCTCATGTGTCATTTTGCGATACTGATCGCGTTGTATTTCCCGCTGCTACTCTGATTTGATCTAAAAATGTTTTTGGATTTCGAAATTTTGCTTCCGCATTTTATTATTTTATTATTTTATTTTATATCGTCCATGTG
>NW_010969471.1:0-367 GCF_000463585.1 Tarenaya hassleriana | reverse complement strand
TTTTTTTTATCTTAAAATATTTAATACATAGTCCCGAATTTGAGTAAATACAAAAACCTATTATATTATTGGGTAATATCTATGGTACACGGTTGTCATATTCCTATTGAGTAATTGGAGTAAATGAAAAACGTATCATGGTCTCTAAATTGTCATTCGATAGAATGTTGCAATTAAAAAAATGAAATTTATTACATGAACAGGAAACGGTCACGAATAAATTGGAGTTAATGCAGAAATTAAGGTAAAAAAGGAAAATTAAAACAACCAACATATGGTCATTAGAACGTCAATCAAAACAAACAGCATGGTCATTGAACCGTCATGGAAAAAGAATAATTAATTTACCACAAATAGAATATGATTT
>NW_010969470.1:0-367 GCF_000463585.1 Tarenaya hassleriana | reverse complement strand
GCAACGAGCTGCGTCAAGTTGACCGCATGTGCGTGTGCCCAGTGATAAGGCACGCGGCTCAACAGGTGAGGTACCAGGGACAGCACCAGCCACAGCAGGTGAGACAGATGTTCCAAGCTGCTAGGAACTTGCCCAACATCTGCAACATCCCTGTCGGACAATGCCAGTTCCAGGCTACCCCTTACTAAACCTGAAACCGGCACGTACGTGCATGCATGCATGTTTCAAGGGTTTTGAATTCGGCGTGGAGTTGAGTCGTCACACCTAATCGTGTGAGTGGGTGCATGTATGCTGAGGTTAGAAGCAAAATAATGTAACTTGCACTCATCCTTAATAAAACGTTTTAACGTCTTCTCTACTTTCTAAT
>NW_010969469.1:17782-21325 GCF_000463585.1 Tarenaya hassleriana | reverse complement strand
AGACTTAGAGATATTTCACCTGAAAATTATGGGAAAGAATTCAATAGACATTATATTGTTGGTGGTAATAAACGATATGATTTGGTCTGTGTTTTTTTTGTTGTAATGGCGGGAATTCAACCTCAATTCTTCGGACGCGGTGATAAATCTTCCGACTCCATATAATAGCTTGCAAACCATGTTGAACAAATAAACCAATCAAATAGTGATAAATTCGTTGGAGAGTTGAATCGAACCCATGATCTTTTGAAAAATCATGGACTCTTTAACCGACAATATATCAAAAATACATTTACTTTGCTATTCTTACTTCAACACATACTCTTCTCCAACTGTGGTCATGTGACCCATGTGATCCAAAATATAGTGTGGTCACATTTTGATTTTATTGATTATAACGTTAAATTTATGGTGATCTCACCAATTCATTATGTTCATATCTTATATATCTTACTAAATATTTGATTAAAACATCATAAATTTAACGTTATGAACAATGAGATCAACATGTGACTACACTATATTTTGGGTCACATGAGTCATATGGTGATAACTGGATAAGGGTATATGTTGAAGTATGAATAGCAATGTAAGAGCATTTTTGATAATGCTCCTTAACCGGGGTATTATAAAAAATACCCTTACTTTTTCTATTTTGACTTCAAGGCATACCCTTTTCCAACTGTGATCATGTGATCCATGTGACCCATGTGACCAGATTTTTAATCTTGGTCATTTTGTCCATAACGTTAAATTTATGATGATCACACCTATTCATTATATTCATATCTTATATATCTTACTAATCATTTGATAAAAAAAATTATAAATTCAATGTTATAACCAAGATTAAATTTCTGATCACATGGGTCAAATGGTCACAGTTGGAGAAGGGTATACCTTGAAGTCAAAATAGAAAAGTAAAGATATTTTTTATATAATGCCTCTTTAACCACTACACAAGACTCCGAAGAGTTGATCCGTGGTTTGGATACTAAATGACCTTTAGATGTTTTGTCTGACATCATATAGCGAAATAGTCTTTGATTTATTTTCATTCATAAATGTAGTGTTTTATGTCATTTATAATTTATAATTTATAGAGACATATAGGACAATTTTTACACATATTTACAATGGTATCCTTACAAGTTACAATAACACAATGAGTCATTTATTGCTCTGTGTCAAATATAATATGTAAATAACAAATATAACAACAACAACTATATAAATATAATATAAGGGTATGAAATCTAATTGAAAATTCGCGAAATCGTTATTAAGGCATCAACAATATCAATATTAACTACTCAAAGGGTGACAGATTTGTTGGAGAGTTGAATCGAACCCATGATCTTTTGAAAAATTATGAATTCTTTAACCACTACACAAGACTCTTTCGAAGAGTTGGTCCTTAGTTTGGATACTAAATGACCTTTAGATGTTTTGTGGAGGAACCCAGAAGGATCATCACGTGGAGATGCAAATGGATCAAAGATGATTTCTGGAGTATTTCCTTACAATACCAAAATAATAATAATAAAAGACTTGGAAGATCCGATATAAGTACATGAAATCGAATAATATAAAAAAAAATTATATATGAAACAGAAGTGTTTTATTTTGATTAGTAATGTTTTTAATCATGAGGATTAACATATAGAGTAATCGGATTAATCATTCTGTAAATCCATATTAATGTTCTGAAAACAGTGTAAAAGAAACACAATTTAGCACACAACAAAAGCGGATTCATTCAAAAGTCAACGTCTTTTTGTATTTTTTTATTAACACACAAAACTATAATAAATAAAAAAAGCTCATTTGCTCTGCTCCAACTCGTTAGGTCTTTGTCTATGGTTTTCCGGGCGCTCGGGGTTTCTCTCATCCTCCTTATCTCGGGCTCGGACTCTAGGAGCGATATCACTCTCATCATCACTAAGAGTTTCGGTTGAGGGCAGTGGCCGAGGTCTAGGTTGATCTACCGGGGCTCGATTTCTAGGTTCCGTCTCTCTAATGGTTTGGGTTTTCGGTCTAGACTCTTCTAACCTAGAAATACGCTCCATCATTTGTTGTAGGACTCGAAAAATCTCTTGTTTGCTAGAGACCATATTCCAATCCCTCATTGGAAGCATCGTGAGCACTCATGTTTATAATTCGCTCATGTCTCGCAATATGCAAGCAATGTACTAATCATGCAAATGAGGATGCGATCAACGTGCTAACCAACTGAATTACGAGATATTCACAAATCAAACACGCACATGCAATCACTCAATGATCAATAATCAACGTGCAAACAGGAAACGTACTAACACGACAATACAACGTGCATGCAGAATTTCGTAGCAATGTGCGAGGCAATCGATAACGATTAGACAAGCGAATGAACTAACGCGATTCAGCACACGTTTACTCAGACAAATCACACACGAACGTACAAGAAAATCACAGACACGACTCACACAACCGGCACACACAATCTGAAAATATCGGAAGACGAATAGACACGTATACAATAACGATTCAACAATCACAACGTGCAATTGATCAAGAATCAAGAAGCGAATTCACCGTGGGGTTGTGAGGGTTTTGGACTCATGAATCCTCGCTCAAACTCTCGGTTAAAACCTGATACAACAACAAACGAAATCAGAAGTATCGACAATTCGTTTTGAAACAATTTTCGGTTTTGATATTTAAATGAAGTCGAAATGAAACGAAAACAATAACAAGGATAGATCTCACCCGGGGAACGTCCTATGGCTCGAGCAAGCTTTGATACCAAAATGATGTACGCACGAGGAGGATGGGCAAGGGGAGTTCAACCGCAATCACCGGCTCACGAGCGTGGCTCTCGAATTCGCGGAGGAACAAGGGTAATCGAAGTGGCTTTGCGGTGAAACGATTCCAATCACCGGCTCACGAAAAGTGGCTCTCGAATTCGGAACGTTTCAGAAGAATGGAGATGGAGATCGAAGGGAAGGAACCTCGGACAAACCAAGGGAAAGAGCCGGAACAAACGAGCTCGATGGATGGCCGGCGGATGTTGGATTTCCTGGGATCTCATGAGCGAATCCTATTCCTAAGAGATCGATTCTAGGGTTTGCGCAGCGGATGTAAAACAAAAATTTAATAAACCCTAGAACCATGCTTCTATGAATCGTAGAAATGCTAGAACGCTTGCCTCAATCGATCTGGGGCCTGTATCAATCGAAGAACACGTCTGATCACGAAAGGGAGGAAGATTACCTCTCCCTCTACACGTATCCAAACCTCGGGATGGATTCCAACGGTTGGAACTTGTATGCTAGGACCCGAATCTGCTATTCGGTTATATGCTTCGAGAAAACGGACTTCGACGACACTCTCCTCCTCTTGGATCTCACCAAAAGTCTCTCAGAAGTGTTCTGAAGTCGGCTCACCTTAATTAGGGTTTTTTCTCCTTCTTATAAAGCTATTTAACCCTAATCTCGGTTTAATTTTGGAAAAACCCGAAGCCTGGAACGGACGGTCCAGAAATGCACGTGGACCGTCCGC
>NW_010969469.1:7864-13945 GCF_000463585.1 Tarenaya hassleriana | reverse complement strand
AAAATTTACCCTCTTGCATGGCTTACAGTCCATAGCTGTTTGATGGTAACTTTTGGCTCGAGAAATTGCAGATACCGGCAATGTATTGAATGCATCGGAAAATGCTGCTACAGCTGAGTCTGGTATAGATTTGACAGTACAAGGGCAAAGAACAGATATGAACACTATATTTCTGAAACTGCGAATACCCGATTCCACAGGTTCCATTACTTACCTTCCTATATGTGTATATCTCTATTGACATCTCTTGAAAGCACATTCAGAATAGTTTTGCTTGTCTCAGGTCATCTTCACAACATTCATTTCCCATTCAATACCGAGGCAGATACACCGACCTCTGTTGCTTCTGAGATGGTGGAGGAGCTTGACCTGACTGACCAAGATGTTTCAACTATCGCTGAGATGATCGAGTCCGAGATAAGATCCCACATTCCAGACTGGGCATCGATAGGATCCAACGAAGAAAATCCCGATGGAACTGCTGCAAATCCATATGATCGTGAAACAGGGGAAGACGATAATTCTCCTGCCCCGAGTGATAAATCTACCTTGAGCGCGGAGACTAATTCACCTTATGCATTTTCAGTGGAAACACTTCCGTCTGGTAGGACCTACTGCTCTTTGGGCAAAGCCGAAAACGAAAACTCTCTAAGAAAGCATCATGCCTCAGAGTTATCATCGGATGCTGGCGCCATTGGGCACGAAGACAGCTTAAACAAACATGTTCAGAATGGACATACTTCAGATGATTGCAAGGAAAAGAAGAGTGATGGAGATGAGGGCAGCGAAATGCGAACTGGGATGGAGATGGAGATCAAGAATTTAGGGAGCAAACTCGAGAAATTATTAGTGAAGCACGAGGAGGAGCTGAATGAGTTAACGAGGAAGCATGAGCTTGCTGTTTCAGAACTCCTTCAAGAGCTCCCACCAGACACCCTTCAGAAGGTTCTGTCTGTCTGCTGCAAGTCAAAAGTTGTTGAATTCAAACGCTAGGGCATGACCAGGTCAACGTTTACTACAAGAAACAAGTGAGAGTTCTAACAAGGGTTTGAGAGTCAATGCAAAGATTCCCTCTTTCTTGGTTTGTTTTCTGGGTTTGATCCGATTCTTGTCACGGAAACACTAGAAACTTTGTACAGAACAAAGAGGATAATCTTGAGTCACTGAGAATCTCATATGGGGTATTATCAAAAACAAGTTTTCAGATTGTTAGTCACTTAAAGGAGGGGTTTGTTTCTCTTCATTGTAAATTGCACACCAGATTGTTGTTCAGATCTGGCACGTATACAGGATCAAAGCACAATCAAATCTCCTTTGATAAATACAATGAAACTACAAATGGGTCTCAAGTACCATATGATCAGGTGCTTCTGCTTCAACACTTATATTGTCCCTAAAGTTTGGACCTTTAGTAAATGCATAGTGATAAGCCGGAAAGCATGATAAACCTTTCAGCACTAGTGAGATTAAAAAATTTCTCGTCCGGAGAATTATTCTAGCGGGAACATCTTGGTTGTTGAATTGGCATTACTCTTATACGTCTACCTTCTTAGTCAGGTAACCCGTCGATGGCAGGTTCGAGATCAAGTACACCTCCAACACTATATGATACTACTTGTTACTTCATCCCTGGTTTGTAATGATCCATACTAATCCCAGAACATTATAACTCTAACTTCCATATCATACTCTATTTCAGTATACTTGTTTTGTCCTACAAGGTTTACTTTATAATGAACATATGTATTCGCTTGCTATGGACAATGCCGTTGATCATGCCTTATCGGCTCACAAGATGTTCATTCCTGCAGTTCAGACCTCTCTCTCTTAGCGGTTTCGATCATAGAACACAAGAACTCACTCGGGTCATGGCCATTTGGGTCTGCAAGCGCTGCATGTGACAGAAATGGAAGCTTCCTCAATGATCTTCCGCTTAAACCCTGCGTTGAAAACTATCGAAATCAGGCAAGGAAACTGGGAATTTTACCATATTGTTGTCACTGTACTAGAATCATTATGATGGAATCCCAAATGCCTGACCTCACATGCTTCAGCGGCTTCTACCAATTGTTTACAGAACCAGGGAACTGTTTTCATGTCATGAATATTGGTTATATTCGATTTCTCTTTCAGGCTAGAAAAGCTTGGAATAGCAAGTTCATCAGAGCCCTGAAAGATGATTTTTGTGGAGCTTATGAGACACACCAAAGGATTGATTCTTGTTGAGCGAAAAATAACAAAAAGATTGAGTTCGTACCTGGAAGTTTAATATGATTCCTTTACGTATAAGTTCCTCAAGGCAAGACCTCAAAATTTCGTAACGAACATGAAGGGTCGGAGGGCCAACATATGCTTTAATATCAGCTCGATCGACAAATGCAACATCTGCAAGAAGCGTGTGGCTGATCAAGTTATATTAAGACTTGTGATTCCAGAGCATTCTTCACTCTCACATGAATTCCAAAACATTAACAGAAGGATGGCCACAAAATGGACAACCAGCTTACCAATAGCAGTAGTTATGTTTGATGTTGTGAGGATTATCACATTCGGTGAAGATTTCAATTTGTCCATTTGGGTAAGTAGTGCATTCACAACCTGGGTCGTGTATGTCAAAGACGATGTCAGTCTTCAAACATTATATTGCAATTCCACAAATAGTAGATCTTTACACTATGAAAGTAAAATTAGAAGTAAGTTGGAATACCCGGATAGAATCTGAAGGTTCTGAACCAGACAATGCAGCTTTCCGAGCTGCAGCAAGACTTTCAACTTCATCTGCAGACAAAACAATCTCAGACCAAAAGGGAGAAGGAAGCCTATGCAAGTATCAAGAGCTATGGCATTATGATGCTCACCAATCAAAACAAATACAAGGTTGTTATCTTCCTCTACCATCTCTTGAATTTTTTGGAAAAGCTTAGCAACCTGGATTATAGAATTAGCAGATGTAGTTAGAAAGATGCTATACCCTAGTACAGTTTCTGTACAAGCACAAATGATCGCTACACAACAGAGATGGCGAAAATGGTGATATTGATACAAGATCAACTTCTTAGACATAATACAACATTCCCCATTAAGAACTCTTTGGTTGTTCCAACCTAATATGTGCATGATAGAAACTAGCAATTGAGAACAGTGGCTAACAACAATTACGTATATATATGCTATTACTAAGTAGCACAAACACATCCCATTTTGTCCAATGAAACTAATTTCCTGCTAACCATTACTAACTAGTTGTCAGTTGTTTCTCTACTATAAGATTTTCCAGTATAAAATGAAGTTGTTCTATGGAACAGTCTAGAAATAAAATTGTTCTAGTGTTATCTTTGGAAAGGATGCAACTGTGCTGATCGCGAAAAGAGGAAGATCTAAGAGTTTGCCTACATCGACTATGGCCTGAGCAATAAGTTAGCCACAAAACGGGATGAAGTTGATTCCAGGAACCCATAAAATAATATTAGCATGTCCGACGAACTGATGTTTAAATGCATGACCAAGGAAGAAGCAAGAACATATAATAAAACAGAGGTGATTTTTTGTTCATACCAGCTTGCCACTCTCGGAGAACCATTTACTAAATAATGAGTGAGCATTGACCTCGACCAGTTGGCAATGTGGATATCTGACAAAGGAAATGGAATCAGAAGCAAAACAGAAATATAATCAATGTGACAATCCAAAAACAAGTTTAAACAATATGAAAGTCCATAAACGAGTCGACTCTAAGAAAAGAACCTGGAGTTGCACCGAATTGATAGCTTTTGAGCTAAGGCTTTGCATAGAGATGTTTTGCCAGTCCCTGGTGGTCCGTGCAGCAGAATAATGCTGCATGGAAATTCAACAGCTGTAACCCGGTGCTCTTATATAAAATTTTGATGTGGGACATCAATAAATGACTAGAATCAGACAAAGATGACCACATACTAAGATATAAACATTTTCAGCTTGCTAGGCATCTTAATTTCTGAAGTTCTTTAGAGTAGCTTCTTAGAGTAGAAGAAAAACAGACACACAAGTAAGAACCACAGTATGGAATTTCTCGGTATAGCACCATACAGAAAATTCTACCAATTGTTTCTTACCGGTTCCATGATACAAGATTTGGATCTACACCTTTCTGCGTGAACAGCAATGCACTGGCAGCATATCTTAGTAATCGTTGCTTGAGTCCTGATTCATATATTAGGCTGCACAAGCAAAAGACTCTGACTGCTAAATAACTTGCTCAAGACCCGTCACAACTTGGAAAGTGATTGAGGCCAAACTTTGACACAGACCTTTCCCACAAGCCATTAAACTCTTTCGCAGGAAGAATCCATTCATTGAAACTAGCCATTTGCCCATCTCCACTCAATTCCTCACATGGTCCTTCCTCAATTAGCTGGATTTAGATCATCATTAAATCAAATGTACAGATGATACCCAGATAGCAGCAGTACCTACTCAAATCAATCAAGACAAGAGTTACCTGGAAGACATGGACAACCGGCTTTACTTGCCAGAACAACAGAACATCATTGTTTTTCACCCATTCCTCTAGAAACAAGGGCACAACTCCAACATCAACAACACCGAAACCCTAAAAACAAATTGAAAGTTTTAATTGAGATCGTACCCGTATCACAAATGCATATCTTTTGCACGTTTTCCAGAAGAAATGAATCATCCGAGGGAATCAGGACCGGCCCATCGACATAGCTCATGCTCCTCTTCTCCAACATCCTGCATCAGATCCAAATTAACCCATTGTCGACAAACAAGAGAAGAAGGCACCCGAACAAGAGTATTTACATACCGTTCCACAGCTCTTCGTACATCTTCAAATCGAGCTGTGCTCGAAGGTTTTAAGCAGACTTCGACTATGAAGAAGATAAACCCCACAAACACAAAACGCAAAAACACAAACCAGAGAAAGGCGTAAGGGGAAGAATCACAGAAATCGGAGCTTGGGAGCTGGGGAAACGAGTTGGGAAAAGCATTGCTGTACCAGATACGAGAAATTTATGTTCGTGTAGGCATGGCAATGGAGGATTTGTTGCAAGGCTTGGCTCAGCGACGCCATTCTGGTCGGTGAAAGACACTGATTCAGAAGGGTTTTGATGAGAGATTTCCAGTGAATGATTCTGAAGGTTAATAATCATCTCCTCTGACGTAGGGTTTTGGAGTGAGAGCTCCATGGGAGTGCTCATGCCGGTCAATTGAGAGGGAGAGTAAGAGAGAGACCTAAAGGCTTGAAATTTTCAATTTGGGGATTTATGTTCCTTCAGGAAATGGGCGGGAAACGGAATCACATTTTCTGTTCTGTTCGTAATTCATATGGATATGGGCAAAGCGCTTCTTTTGTTTTTTTTTTTCAATTGCTAAGGTTCAAATAAAAAACCCAACTTTTTATATAATCTATTTTTTTTCGTTACAATTTAGAGTTTATAGTTTGAATGTCCACAATCTAAAGTTTCATTAGATTCTTCCAATTTTGAGTTTAGCACATGAATCAGCGCTATCACATTGGATGTCAAACGAGCCGGCTCGGACCAGCTCGTTTCGAGCCAGCTTATTTTCAGCCCACCTCGTTAAGTCCATTTTTATTTGGGCCAGAAAATTTTTGGCTCAGCCCAAGCCGCTTAGCTCGCGAGCCGGCTCTCGAGCCGACTCATATTTTTCTAAATACCTAAAAAAAAATCATATCAAATTATATAAAATCAGATCCAAATGATATATCAACATAAAAAGAACATACCAATACATCCAAATCATACTTATATTCACAATCACAATCCATATACAAAAAATTATTTTCAAATAGATAAAATCATAATCCATCCATGTACAAAAAACCATTTTTAGATCCTAATTCATTCATATACAATTAGATCTTAATCCATGTACAAAAAACCATTTTCAGATCCGAATCTATACATAAAAAATTATCTCCAAATCAAAATATCATACCAATAATATCAACACTTTCAAGTTTCAACGTAAATTTTTTTTTTTACTCCAGCTCGCGAGTCCGAGCTAGCTCGTTTGGGTTCGGCTCGTGGCGAGCTGGCTCACTCAACCCATTTTTATTTG
>NW_010969469.1:0-7831 GCF_000463585.1 Tarenaya hassleriana | reverse complement strand
TCGAGCCGGCTCGCGAGCTCGGCTCGTTTTGACATCCCTGATTCAACAATATGGATTTATTAAAACGGGTTAAATGCAAATTATTTGTCAACTTAATTCTAGGGTTAACATTTCGATTCGGTTTTTCGGAACCCTACCAAAAAATACGATATTTTTCTTGAACCGTTCTAAACTGTCAAAGGATATTATTTTTAAAAAATCAAAATTTTCGTAACCGAGTCAAACCGAACCGAATTTTAAAAAATCTCAAAAAACCGAATTTTTTTAAAGAAAATCTATATTTTTTTAATAAAAACCGGAACTGAACCGAACCCAAAACTGAATCGAATATAATATAAAAACCGATTGCTATTTATTTTTATAAAACCGAAAAAATTTAACCGATGCATCTCATACCGAATCCGAACCGATTCTCAAAACGCTTTAATCCTACCGATATTTTTTGCTATTTATTTTTATAAAACCGAAAAAATTTAACCGATGCATCTCATACCGAATCCGAACCGATTCTCAAAACGCTTTAATCCTACCGATATTTTCCCCCTTTTTTGTCACATTTGTTTTGAACTTTTATCGCATTTTCTTTTACATTTTTAGGCTTTGTTCCTTTTAATTTTATTTTTTCTGAAATTTATTGCTTATTCTTGCCAATTTTCATTTTCCAAAAATTTCACGTTTTTTTTTCCATTTTAGTATGCGTTTTTCCTTTCAATTACCTATTCCGTTACTCTTTTCTCCCACAAATTATTCATTTGTTTTTATATTAAGTTTGCATTTTATTTTTTCAGATTCATTTATCGGCCTCCTTCTTCCATTCTATAGTAATTTTGTTCAGTCTACTTTTATTTATGTTCCAATTTCTTATGACAAATTTTAAAAAATTTCATATACAATTTCCTCCTCATTGTTTTCTTTTGGAAAAATCCAGTACCCAACTTTGTAAAATATATCAAACAAATAATTTAACTTTTAATTTTATCTAATTAATATCTCAAATATTAAAATTTTCTAAATTGATATATCAAATATTGTTATAGTCCAATTTACAACTTTAATTTGTTTTTTTTTTTATATTGGAATTAACATCTAATTTATATCTCGTAGTTAAAGTCGAGGTTGAGAATTATTGTCGATTTAGTGAGTTTTGTTTTTTATGTTAGAAATTAACATATAATTTTATATATTTGTTAGAATCGATGTAATAAATTATCATCTATTTGATGAGTTAAGATATCTACGTGAAATATTTAATATTTGAGATATTAATTTAGAATATTCTGACAATTGATCTATCAATTAGATAAATTTTAAAAAATTGTTTATTTATTTGGTATATTTTATGTTAGGGACCTAGGGTACTTATATAATTTGTTTTTTTTTTTTTAGTTTTTCTAATTTTCTCTTTCTTCTCCACCTTTTAGCATAAATGACAATTTCGACAACCAATTAAACCACACATTAAAATAAAGTCCACCCCCTTCGGTCCCTCCCTCTTCTTCTGAGTTGTTCGTTTCGGACAACAAACTAAAGGCTCACATTTTAGTTTTTACACAAGATACCGACAAAACACCAACTTACCCCTAAACCCACTTTCCCGTAATCCACAAACACAAACAAGGACGAGAACCAAGAACCAGAAACCATGAAGAGGAACAACAGAAAACACAAATCTAAATCAGGGGGAGAAGATCAAGAACAAGAACGGAAGCGACTCGAGGTCGTGAAAGCAGTGGCACAAGCTTGGCTCAGTCGCTCTAACACGACGACAACCTCTTCGTGCTCGGAGTTCGGAGCTCAGAGAAGGTACGGTTTCATCAGAGACAAGCCTTCGCGTTTCAAGATAGAGGCGTTATCGATGACGACGAACGTTGATACGGACGATCACCGCTACCGTTATCCGACGGGTTCTCGTTGGGATTTCGGGCAATCTCTGTGGGATTCGTACGAGATTGTCGCAGTTTCGAAGAAGTTGGAACGAGGGCTCGCGTTAGAAAACGCGTTTTCGGGTTTCGTAGGGGACAACGATGACGGGGAATGGAGCAGATTGATAGGGCTGAAGAAGAAGAAGAAGAAGACGAAGGGGGAAGAGAGTAGAAATAGTCTTAGGAGTTTGTTCTATCGTGCTTGTTCGAGGAGGTTCAATAACGTTGATGTGAATATTCCGGAAAGTTAAAATTCAGTAAATAAAAATATTCTATCCGTTTTTACACAATACAATTAATTATATGTTGCTTAGGGATTTTCATAATTTCTAAGAAATTGTATATAATAATATCCCGATGTCACAAGAGGATTTTTTTTTTTTGTCTTTTAAAAAATTTAAATTATTTCAGAAACAGGAAGTAGACTCCCAAAATACAATCAAGCCCAATTTCTCCATTTGAAATCCAAGTTGAAGAACGTGCGGTTAAATCATATTTAAACCTGCAATTGAAGTTGGCCTTAAACTACTGCTTAATTATATTACAAAAAAACCAAGAAAAAAAAGAAAAACTATTAATGTTTTAATTTATTATTATTTTTACAAATATATAAATAAGTTGAACTAAAGATACAAACAAATATTGATAACAATGAGATTCAGTCATTAATCTCAAGGGAGACAGAGGGAGTTAGGAGAACAAAAAGGTACGGATTAATTTTATAGTTGTATATTAGTTATATATTAGTCGTAATAAGGTCGCAAATTTTTTTTTTTTTTCGGTGGTGTACCCTGAAATTGCTGCGACCCAAGTGGGTTATTAGGGTTAAAACCCCACATGAATCAGCGCTATCACATTCAACAACATGGATTTATTAAAATGGGTTAAATGCAAATTATTTGTCAAGTTAATTCTACTGTGAACATTTCGATTCAGTTTTTCGGAACCCTACCAAAAACTACGATATTTTTCTTGAACCGTTCTAAACTGTCAAATGATATTATTTTTAAAAAATCAAATTTTTCGTAACCGAGTCAAACCGAACCGAATTTTAAAAAATCTCAAGAAACCGAATTTTTTAAAAGAAAATCTATATTTTTTTAATAAAAACCGGAACTGAACCGAACCCGAAACTGAATCGAATATAATAGAAAAACCGATTGGTATTTATTTTTATAAAACCGAAAAAATTTAACCGATGCATTTCATCCCGAATCCGAACTAATTCTCAAAACGCTTTAATCCTACGGATATTTCCCCCCTTTTTTGTCACATTTGTTTTGAACTTTTATCGCATTTTCTTTTACATTTTTAGGCTTTGTTCCTTTTAATTTTATTTTTTCTGAAATTTATTGCTTATTCTTGCCAATTTTCATTTTCCAAAAATTTCACGTTTTTTTTTCCATTTTAGTATGCGTTTTTCCTTTCAATTACCTATTCCGTTACTCTTTTTTCCCACAAATTATTCATTTGTTTTTATATTAAGTTTGCATTTTATTTTTTCAGATTCATTTATCGGCCTCCTTCTTCCATTCTATAGTAATTTTGTTCACTCTACTTTTATTTATGTTCCAATTTCTTATGACAAATTTTAAAAAATTTCATATACAATTTCCTCCTCATTGTTTTCTTTTGGAAAAATCCAGTACCCAACTTTGTAAAATATATCAAACAAATAATTTAACTTTTAATTTTATCTAATTAATATCTCAAATATTAAAATTTTCTAAATTGATATATCAAATATTGTTATAGTCCAATTTACAACTTTAATTTGTTTTTTTTTTTATATTGGAATTAACATCTAATTTATATCTCGTAGTTAAAGTCGAGGTTGAGAATTATTGTCGATTTAGTGAGTTTTGTTTTTTATGTTAGAAATTAACATATAATTTTATATATTTGTTAGAATCGATGTAATAAATTATCATCTATTTGATGAGTTAAGATATCTACGTGAAATATTTAATATTTGAGATATTAATTTAGAATATTCTGACAATTGATCTATCAATTAGATAAATTTTAAAAAATTGTTTATTTATTTGGTATATTTTATGTTAGGGACCTAGGGTACTTATATAATTTGTTTTTTTTTTTTTAGTTTTTCTAATTTTCTCTTTCTTCTCCACCTTTTAGCATAAATGACAATTTCGACAACCAATTAAACCACACATTAAAATAAAGTCCACCCCCTTTGGTCCCTCCCTCTTCTTCTGAGTTGTTCGTTTCGGACAACAAACTAAAGGCTCACATTTTACACAAGATACCGACAAAACACCAACTTACCCCTAAACCCACTTTCCCGCAATCCACAAACACAAACAAGGACGAGAACCAAGAACCAGAAACCATGAAGAGGAACAACAGAAAACACAAATCTAAATCAGGGGGAGAAGATCAAGAACAAGAACGGAAGCGACTCGAGGTCGTGAAAGCAGTGGCACAAGCTTGGCTCAGTCGCTCTAACACGACGACAACCTCTTCGTGCTCGGAGTTCGGAGCTCAGAGAAGGTACGGTTTCATCAGAGACAAGCCTTCGCGTTTCAAGATAGAGGCGTTATCGATGACGACGAACGTTGATACGGACGATCACCGCTACCGTTATCCGACGGGTTCTCGTTGGGATTTCGGGCAATCTCTGTGGGATTCGTACGAGATTGTCGCAGTTTCGAAGAAGTTGGAACGAGGGCTCGCGTTAGAAAACGCGTTTTCGGGTTTCGTAGGGGACAACGATGACGGGGAATGGAGCAGATTGATAGGGCTGAAGAAGAAGAAGAAGAAGACGAAGGGGGAAGAGAGTAGAAATAGTCTTAGGAGTTTGTTCTATCGTGCTTGTTCGAGGAGGTTCAATAACGTTGATGTGAATATTCCGGAAAGTTAAAATTCAGTAAATAAAAATATTCTATCCGTTTTTACACAATACAATTAATTATATGTTGTTTAGGGATTTTCATAATTTCTAAGAAATTGTATATAATAATATCCCGATGTCACAAGTGTTGTTTTTGAGGATTTTTTTTTTGTCTTTTAAAAAATTTAAATTATTTCAGAAACAGGAAGTAGACTCCCAAAATACAATCAAGCCCAATTTCTCCATTTGAAATCCAAGTTGAAGAACGTGCGGTTAAATCATATTTAAACCTGCAATTGAAGTTGGCCTTAAACTACTGCTTAATTATATTACAAAAAAACCAAGGAAAAAAAGAAAAACTATTAATGTTTTAATTTATTATTATTTTACAAATATATAAATAAGTTGAACTAAAGATACAAACAAATATTGATAACAATGAGATTCAGTCATTAATCTCAAGGGAGACAGGGAGAGTTAGGAGAACAAAAAGGTACGGATTAATTTTATACAATAATGGATTAATTTTATGAAAAAAAGAAAGAAAATTTAACATCCTTCGAAGAACACAATAACACAAACCACATGGTTCATATACTAAAACCAAGCCTTGTCTTATTTTGTACACAGATAGCAATAGCATCGCATCAGAAACTGCAGAAAGAAAAAACTAGACAGACGACAAAGACACTGTAGATATAGAGAGAGAGAGAGAGAGAGAGAGAGAGGCTTATTTATCAAACATATCTTTTAGACAAAGGCAAGAGACTTGTGAGCGTTCCTGACAAAAGTTCAAGCCTTGTCGCCTGTCAGAAGATCCATCACCGCCCGCATGATGCTTCCGTTGTTCTTCTCCAGCAGTCTCTTGTTCGTCTCACTGTCACGAAATCCCTGCAACAACAGAAAATCCCGGTTGAATCGAAAGATTTCGTTTTGGTTTCTCAAACCGTGATATGTCACGACAGACGTACCATCTCCCGGAGTTCTTCGAGGATCGGATCCCACTCCGAGACTCCACAAAGGGCATCGACCGACTGCAACACAGCCGATCAATACTTGTTCTGCCTCAAGACCTCCTTGTTCAGATCGGTTTCCTTGAAACCCATCTCCTCGAGTTCCTTGAGCAGGCCTTGCTCCACCTCATTCTTCCCGTCGAGTTCCTCGAGCAGTGCTCGCTCAGCATCATTCGATTCCTCGTGCTTTGTAGAGGAACCTCCGAGTGATCCCTCAGCAGGGGCTGCAGGCTCTGTGAGGTCGATGATGTGATGTGCAGAAGACGAGGGATCAAGTTTACGAGGAGAAACGGGACGAGCTTCTCCAATCAGCAAGTCCTCCTTTTCAACGGCTTTGGATTCTTCAACTTTCGGTTTCAAATCAGCAACGGGTGTGACGGTTTCCAGAACAGGGCCGTCATATTGATCAGGCTCGTTACGTGGTTCAAACTCTTTCAAGCTACCTTCATCAGGAGAAGCGTTTAAGTTCAATCCATGGAACACGTTCACAACAGAGTCCTTCAAGGATGCATCAACCTGTATGTATTCACATTGAAATGATCAAGTAAAGAAATTTGACACAGGAGAAATGAATCTTCATGGAAAGAAGAAGAATTCGAGAAAAAAAAAGCTAGAGGGCGTTGCTATTTTACATGGATCAGAACCCAAACACGTTGTCCAAATTTAGCACCAGAACTGGAAGCCATTCTCCAATAAGAAGTGTACCGACCCGGCGACTCAGGTGCAACGAAATCAACTGCAACATTGAGCTCACCGTCAACCCCCACGCCCTGCTCCGGGATCTGCTACAATAGAAAAAGATCAATTAAAGAATTTGCAAAACTTCTTCAAAATCTAAAACCACATGATGAAACAAAAAAAAAAGAAAACAAATAGCAATAAAAAAACGATATTTTTCCAACCTCTAGATCAACTGAGAGTGAGTTGCTAAACATGTCTCCACCAATCCAGACTAACTGTGTGCCGCGAGGCCACACCAAAGAACCATTGTTCCTCATACGCCACAGCTTAGTGAACGGAGTGGACGGAGCCATTGCAGTCCCGTCGAATACATTCACATCGAGGACGAAACGGCTGTCTAGCTTAGGCCGACCCAACTTCAGATGTAACTCTCCCGGGTTGAGTGGCGGAACTGGCAGAGTGCGGGTAAACAAAGTGTTCAGAGCCTATACAGATCAAGAAAAGATGAGGACTTCCACGTCATTTGTAGTGTCAGAAAGTCTTAAAGACAATGTGAAGACACTGATACGTACAGGAGTAGACGGTTCTCTGGCTTTACGTAGAGGTTGAACTGAAACAGGCCTGTCCATTCTGATGTAATCCCTCTCATTACCCATCTGTGAGAAGCAGATGCTGCAGAGATCATAATCTTCTTTCCTGAAACATTGACCGAAGAAAGGGAAAAAAGACGAGATGGTCAAGAACATTATCTGCTAATAACTAATTCCTACAATTTCAAGAGCAATATATAGCCCTTACACTTTAGACTTGAATCTAGGGCCAGTGATTGGAAGAACCCCACAGCCGTCGCAGCGGATGCCCTTATGGAACATACCCAATGAGGTCCAGAAATCACTGTCGTTGCTCTTCTTGGAATGGCAAGTGCGGCGACGATGTTTGTTAAACAGATTTGGGCTGTTGTCGCTTTTCACAGGAGCACAACTAAAGGGACATTCATTGAAACTAGCACCCGGAACAGAGGGGATGAATGCATGATTGGTGGACAACTAAAGGGACATTCATTGAAACTAGCACCCGGAACAGAGGGGACGAATGCATGATTGGTGATCTTTGGAGGGACAGCAGGTGCAGATGGATTAAAGGGTTTCCTCTTGTTCTGTGTCTCCTTAGTAACATAGTTCTGCTCACTAGAGGAAGGAGCTTTCACATCACAAGGAGGCTCCGAATTCAGATCAGCCACAGCTGCCTTAGTTGGCACATCCTTGCCTGAGGAAGGACCACAAGATGCGGACGTTGATGACAACCCCCCTCCATCTCCAGACACGTTCTGAGCAATCAGTGAGGAAGGGCTACTTTCCTGA
>NW_010969468.1:0-367 GCF_000463585.1 Tarenaya hassleriana | reverse complement strand
AGTGCAGGAGTTCGAATTTTTGGTGTACAGAAGAATTCAGATCAGTTTCGGGTCTGATCGGGCCAAGAACGCCGAAAAACGTGATCTGATCACGTAGACGAACTCTAGACCGTCCGTTCTGGGTAAGTCAGACCAGACGGTCCGGGGGTGGCAGACTGCACAGTTCAGAACGAATGGTCCGCTCTGGACCGTCCGTTCCGTCTGCTGCAGGCCTTCTGTTCCGGCTGGTTCAGATCGATCGTTTTGCAAGCCTGGAACATCCGTTCTGCCTCCAGAACGGACGGTCCGAGGTCTAGATTTCAAAATTTTTCGTTTTCTAAGTCAGATTATGCAATCGTTGCTTAATCTGATCAACTGTAACTCAAAT
>NW_010969467.1:0-367 GCF_000463585.1 Tarenaya hassleriana | reverse complement strand
CCCACCGTAAACGATTACGATCAGAAGACGAATAAGATCAAAAAGTCCACATTCTTTCGTGATGGATGTTGAGAATTTTGATGCGGTGAGAGTCGCATGCAGCTTCGCCCCTGTTTTCGTTGGTTCGGAACCTCTTTTACCATCCCGAATTCCCGGGGGCTTCTATCAACCTGATTCAACGACTGCTTCGCACCCTCTTCCAACTAGATCTTGGCTTGGGGAAATCTCTCTTTTCAGGAGCAGTGGAACTCTTTCTTTGGGAGCTAAACCTTAGTTCGCTTGTTAGCGGTTTCTTTGCTTTGCCCAAGAGAAAGGGATGGGAAACTAGTGTACGCAGCTACAATAGCTTTTTCGGGAGCAGGAGAAG
>NW_010969466.1:0-367 GCF_000463585.1 Tarenaya hassleriana | reverse complement strand
CAACTTCTTTCCAGATGTCATCTTCAAAATGACTGAACCCTTACCTTCCACTTTGGATGCAACAGAGTTTCCCATATAGCAGCTTTCTCTAGTGACAGTGTCATAGGTGGTGAACATCCATTTGTTAGCACAAATGTGGCGGATTGCTCCAGTATCAATCCACCATTCTCTCGGATTATCTCCGACATGTTCACTTCTGACACAACTGATACGAATTGAGACTCCCCATCTTCTACTTCAGCTACATGATCTTGGGTCTTATTCCCAATTTTCTTTTGGGCACCTTTCTTGCGATGGTAGCAATCATTCGCCAGATGTCCAGTCTTGCCACAGACATAGCAATTCCCCTTGAATTTCTTGGAGTTGA
>NW_010969465.1:0-367 GCF_000463585.1 Tarenaya hassleriana | reverse complement strand
TTTTTGTGCTTGTGTGTGCCCTTTCCTTGTCGGCCTTTTGTCCATTTATTGCTCTATGTGAATCGCCACATCCACAAGATCCTGCAAATCATTATATACCTTTTGTAACTATTGTCATGCATGAACCGACCGCCAAATGATAACTTCGAGTTGCCTCCTCAATGCATCACGATGTTAATTCAGCCTAGCTTCAGGGGCCGACCAACTGAGGACCCGATTTCCCATCTGACCCAATTCAAGATGTTGTGCAGATCGGTAAGGAAGGTTCAGGGGTTGACGATCGAGGATGTCTATCTAGAGGCTTTCCCATTTTCCCTGCTGGAAAGAGCTAGAGATTGGCTTTACACTTTAGAGCCGAATTCCATTA
>NW_010969464.1:0-367 GCF_000463585.1 Tarenaya hassleriana | reverse complement strand
TCTGACTTGTCGCAAATTGCATGAAATTCTGCAACCCCTCTTCATATTGGATGCTTAAATTACCATAGATGCATCAATTCTCTCGTATAACCATCGTCTTGAGTGATAAATATCACTTCCACTCGATGTCATTTTTTTTTTTGAATTTTTGAAGTTTGAAGTGGAAAAGAGAGGAGGGGTTTTATAAAATTTATTTGCAACGCAATTTCGTTGCTAATCTAAAAAAATTGCAACGAAATTGCGTTGCAATGTAAAAACCGGTTAATAGCTTTCACCATACTTTTTTAGATTAGCAACGAAATTGCATTGCAAATAAGATTTACAACGCAATTTCGTTGCTAACAAAAAGCGCAATTCTGACACCGAA
>NW_010969463.1:0-367 GCF_000463585.1 Tarenaya hassleriana | reverse complement strand
CAACCCGTTTTACACCCCTACTTTTTTTAACATGATAGTTTAATTTTTAAATAGAAACGATAAAAGAAAATTATTTTAGTTGGTCCTAGATATATGGAAACAAAACGTAATAGATATATAACTCCTAGAAGAAAAGAAGACTAATTCTCTCATGTTTTGTTCAACGCAAATAACTGCTAACCGGCCGTTCCGCATCAATACCTCTTCCGTCGAGAAGAACCTTAGCCACAAGTTTAAGATGTGAAAAATTAATGTGTATCTGTTTCCCTCGATCGAATGGAGAAGTGATATGTGCCGCTGAAAGAGAATCAACGAGGCGAGTGAGAGATGTTTTTAGTGCACGAAATTGCTCTGTCATGGACGTCTG
>NW_010969462.1:0-367 GCF_000463585.1 Tarenaya hassleriana | reverse complement strand
GGGAGAGCCTACGTCATAATTTGTGGTAGAGGGGGCCTGCGTTCGCGCGGCCCCTACCAGGTAGCAGAATGGGAAAGTTTTTATTGTAATTAGATCGAATTATAGAAAAATATAATAATTATTATTATTTTCAAAGTTACATATAATATTTTTAAGATACATATAATATTTTTAAAATTTATAATTTTCGTTATTAAATTAAATTGAGAATTTTTTTAAAGTGTTTGGTAAGCGGAGACTTGAAAGAATCATCCATCCATATTCGAATTTACTATATAATATTCTTTTAAATTTAAAATTTAGATTATTAAATTAAATTGAGAATTTTTGTAAAGTGTCAAGATAGGATGATATACTAAACGTGGAT
>NW_010969461.1:0-367 GCF_000463585.1 Tarenaya hassleriana | reverse complement strand
ACAATAAACATATGTATGTATTTGCAGATTTATGTCTCCATCAAAGCCTTCATTTGAGAAAAAAACGGATTATTTAACCGAATGATGAGGTGTTTCGATATGTGTTTCAATATATTTTGTTATTGATTTTTTATTCTAACGTGTTCTTGATTCTAACTTATATATGTATTTTTTTGTGTTTGTGTAGGTATGTTCCTCGTATGTGTTCAAGAATTATGATGGATTTTGGATATATTTTGGTTTTGGACGTTGTTGAACTTGTGAATTTTATGTTTTTTGATATTGTTGAACTTATGAATCATGATATATTTTGGATTTTATTCAACTTATAATTATGACGTATTTTGGATATATTTAGATGTTGAAT
>NW_010969460.1:0-367 GCF_000463585.1 Tarenaya hassleriana | reverse complement strand
TTAATACATCAATAACATAAAATCCAACTTCCAAAATGCACCATAGGTTCCACCATAAGTTAAACAGCAGCCAAACATATCCAAAAACATCAAAAAATATAAAATTCATAAGTTCAACAAAGTCCAAATTTTAAATTTATATGTTCAACCACATCCAAACATATCCAATCCAAACACATCCAAACATAACGTTGTCCTCTGTGTTTGAATTGTCTGCCAAAGAAGAAATAATCTGCAAAAAAAAAAACCACAAATAATGTGCTTATGAGACGATGACTTAATCAAACAGCTCAAAATTTGCAGGTTACTGACCCAGCAAAACCACAGTTGCCTCTCTTGTATGAGTGGCATTTCTGGTCTTAGAGAG
>NW_010969459.1:0-367 GCF_000463585.1 Tarenaya hassleriana | reverse complement strand
ATCAAACACCATGCGGGTTGAGACGACGAGGAGCTAGCTTGATCGATCGACGGCGAGCGATCGGTCACCTTCTCCAGGAAGCACGGGTGGTCGACGAACACGCGGTCCACCCCGCGCTTGTAGCAGTGGAAGTACCTCACCCTCTCGTACCTGTCAACGACCTTGATCTGCGAGATCCAGCCAGTCAGTAAAGTCTTGCAGAAATGTGCAGGAGCATGTGAATTGTGATAATTCATGTGGCGGATATATACCTCGGAGATGACGCTGGTGTCCCAGGCGTCCTTGTACTGGTCGTAGCGCGGGGAGATGACCATGACCCGGTGACCGTTGGCCTGCACGGACACGGCACCCGTTGTAACGGCAGGGG
>NW_010969458.1:8122-13026 GCF_000463585.1 Tarenaya hassleriana | reverse complement strand
TGTGTTTTACTGCTATTCCGGATGAGCCTACAGGGTCACACACAATAGGGATGGACAAGTACGTGTGCTAAATTATCCCGATTAGGAATCCTAATTGGATTGAGATTCCTAATTGGAATAGGAATCCTAATGGGATTAGGAATCCTATTATGTATAGGAATCCTAATGAGATTAGATTTCTATTACATCTAGGAAACCTAATGAGATTAGAATTCTAATAGGTTTAGGAAACCTAATTAGATTAGGATTCCTAGTAATCTATTCCTTGTCAAATTAGGATTTTTGGAAAGTCTATATAAGGAGAATGTCTTCTAGGGTTTTAAAAAAGGAAAAAAAAGAAAAAGAAAAAAAAGAAGGAAAATAAAACCCTAAGCCTCCAAAACCCTTGCACACAAGAGAGATCGAGATCTCTAGTCCTAGCAGATAAGTTTCAAGGTGTTGGAATCCATCCCGACGTGTGGATACGTGTAGAGGGCGAGGTATTCTTCCTGCCTAGAGTGATCGGACGAACAGATCAATTGATACAGGCCCCGGATCGATTGAGGTAAGCGTTCTAACGTTTCTATGATTCAATAGTAGCATGGTTCTAGGGTTTCATTAAAATTTTTGTTTTATATCCGATGCGCAAACCCTAGAATCGATCTCTTAGGAATTAGATTCGCTCATGAGATCCCAGGAAACCCAACAGATGAACCATCTGGATACAGGTCGATCTATAATGTTAGTGCCAAGCGGTTTAAGCCGAATGACTTAAACCTGACCTATCTCTGGCATTGTCGACTTGGTCACATCAACGAGAAACGCATCGCGAAGCTTCATTCTGATGGACTTCTTGATTCTTTTGATTATGAGTCAATTGAATCATGCGATTCTTGTTTGATGGACAAGATGACAAAAATATCCTTTTTCTGGAAAAGAAGAACGGGCTACAGAGTTGCTAGAACTCATACATAGTGATGTATGCGGTCCTATGAGCTCTCCCTCTAGAGGAGGTTATTTGTACTTTGTTACGTTTACTGATGATTTCAGTAGGTACGGTTATGTCTACTTGATGAGACATAAGACTGAAACGCTTGAATTGTTCAAGACTTTCAGAAACGAGGTGCAGAACCAACTTGGCAATACAATCAAGTTGCTTCGATCTGATCGAGATGGCGAGTATATGAGCCAAGAGTTCACTGACTATCTGGCAGATTGTGGGATTGTCTCACAACTGACTCCACCTGGAACGTATTGGATATGGTACGGTCTATGATGAGTCAGGTCGATCTTCCTAAATCCTTTTGGGGTTATGCCTTGGAAACGGCAGCGCTTATACTGAAAAACTGTCCAACAAAGTCGGTTCAGAAGACACCATATGAGTTATGAATTGGGAAGCGTCCCAGGTTAGCGTTTATGAAGATTTGGGGATGCGACGTTTACGTGAAACGTCTGGCTTCTGATAAGCTATCTGTCGTCTGATAAATGCATATTTGTGGGTTACCCTAAGGAAATTGAAGGGTACTGGTTCTACAACCCATCCGAGAACAAAGTGTTTGTTGCCCGGAATGGATCTTTCTTGGAGAGAGAGTTTGTCTCCAAGAGAGTCAGTGGGAGTAGAATAGATCTCGAAGAAGTTCGAGAACCACAAATAGTCGAAGAACCGAGTGAACAGGTTGAAACAGTTCAACCTGTATCACAAGTTGTTGAGACAGCACCTCCTAGTGAACCTCGGAGATCTGGCAGAATTCGCCAAGAGCCCACAAGATATGGTTTTCTTGTGACAGGAAACGACGAACTCATGTTGTTAGATCATGACGAGCCTACGTCGTATTCAGAGGCTGTGGCGAGTTCCGATTCCAAGAAATGGCACCAGGCCCTGGAGTCTGAGATGCAATCCATTTACGACAAAAAAGTGTGGACTTTGGTCGATTCATTCGATGGTATTAAGACCATTGGATGCAAGTGGGTTTTCAAGAAGAAAACCGACATGGATGGCATCGTGCATACCTATAAGGCACGACTCGTCGCGAAAGGGTTTCGGCAGATTCATGGTATAGACTATGATGAAACCTTTTCAACAGTCGTGATGTTTAAATCCATACGGATTCTGCTAGCCATAGCTGCGTATTATGACTACGAGATATGGCAGATGGACGTCAAGACCGCATTCCTTAACGGGAATTTGCTCGAGGATGTGTACATGACACAACCCGAGGGTTTTGTTGATCCTAAGAGTCCGAGGAAGGTGTGCAAGCTTCAGAGATCCATTTATGGACTGAAGCAGGCTTCGAGGAGCTGGAATCTTCGATTTGACGAGGCAGTCAAAACGTTTGGCTTCCTGCAAAACGAAGATGAGCCATGTGTTTACAAGAAGGTCAGTGGGAGCGCAGTGGTCTTCCTTGTGCTTTATGTGGATGATATATTGCTCATCGGAAATGACATTCCTACCTTGCAAGGAGTAAAATCTTGGCTAGGATCGGTCTTTTCGATGAAGGACTTAGGAGAAGCCGTCTATATTCTAGGAATCAAGATCTATATAGATAGATCGAGAAGGCTTCTTGGTCTAAGTCAGAGTACATACATTGACAAGGTCTTGAATCGGTTCAAGATGCAAGACTCCAAGAGGGGTGTCTTGCCAATGGGACATGACGTGGCTCTTAGCAAGACTCAGTGTCCAAAGACACAGGATGAGCAGGAGCGCATGAGTAGGATTCCATATGCCTCGGCAATTGGATCCATCATGTACGCCACGTTATGTAGTCGTCCGGATGTATCATATGCATTGAGTATGACTAGTAGATATCAGTCTACACCAGGTGAGGCTCACTGGATTGCGGTCAAGAACATCCTTAAGTACTTGAGAAGGACTAAGGATTTGTTCTTGGTGTATGGCGGATTGGAAGACGAGCTCGCTATAAAGGGTTATACCGATGCTAGTTTCTAGACCGACAGAGATGCAGTCAAGTTACGTTTTCTGCCTGAACGGTGGGGCTATTAGTTGGAAAAGTTTCAAACAGCCAACCGTTGCAGATTCGACTACAGAAGCCGAGTACATAGCAGCATCAGATGTAGCTAAGGAAGCTGTTTGGATCAGGAAATTCGTGGGAGACCTAGGGGTCATTTTTAGCGTTGCAAATCCCATTGTGACAACAATGGTGCGATCGCACAAGCTAAGGAACCCCGGTCACACTAGAGATCCAAACACATACCCTAGAGAAAGAACCTCAGACGTCCAAGACACTCATTAGAGCTTAGAGAAGCTTGATTTTGAGTTCTATAGATCGGAATATCGATTCCAAGTCTAGGACATCGTTTTTCTCTTCACAAATCCTAGCAGATACGTTCCAAACTGTTGGAATTCATCCCGCCGGTGTGGATACGTGTAGAGGAGTTGTGCTTTCAACTCTTGGTGATTAAAATAGGCCCTGGATCGATTGATACTTCCAGATCTTGAAAGAACGAGGTAAGTATTCGAATCCCACGATGATATACACGATTGTTCGGGTTATTGCACAATTGGTTTTGTGTGACATTTGGCTAGGTTTAGATTTTTTTTCTTCCGCTGCGTGAAACCTAGAATCCAAACCCTAGATCGATGAGATCGCATGCTATGAACCCGAAGGGAACCCCAACAGTTTGTTGCTCGGAATGGATCTTTCTTGGAGAGAGAGTTCGTCTCCAAGAGAGTTAGTGGAAATAGAATAGATCTCGAAAAAGTTCGAGAACCACAAATAGTCGAAGAACCGGGTGAACAGGTCGAAACAGTTCAACCTCTGTCACAAATTGTTGAGACAACACATCCTAATGAACCTCGTGTTGGTTTAGTGCTCTATGATGTACTGTTATGCGAGCTTTATTATTATACATTTGATGTATTGACGCTTTCTACTATTTATGGATTAGTGTTTCATTCATTACATGTTTTGCATACTTAAATATGTTATGAAATCCATGTATTGTTATGAACAATACTAAACTCCCTAGCCATGTATCATTGTGGGAATAATGATATACCAAGACTAGTATGATGTGTGATTGATGATCACATAGATGATCATAGGTATTGGATACGATCACAATCATAGGTATTCGTTGGAGAACGAAATACTGGAATGACCAGCATGAGATTGTCACATTGACTAGCGTCATTTCTAGGGTTTGCGCAAAGAAGAACGTGTTCTTCAGTCCTAGAAGACAAGTTCCAACCGTTGGAATCCTTTCCGCCGTGTGGATACGTGTAGAGGGCAAGGTATTCTTCCTGCCTACAGTGATCGGACGAACACATCAATTGATACAGGCCCCAGATCGATTGAGGTAAGCGTTCTAACGTTTCTACAAGATCATGCATGATAGGTTTTAGGGTTTTATCAAAATTTTTGTTTTACATCCGCTGCGCAAACCCTAGAACTGATCTCTTAGGAATTAGATTCGCTCATGAGATCTAGGAAGACCAACAGTGGTATCAGAGCCTGGTTTCTCTGCATGATTTTGTTAGAACCCGATCACGCACGTTATAGGATTTGAATTGTTTGAATACGTGTTTGCTTTGATGCTATGCATGATTTGATTGTGGATCTAGAGTATATTTTCTGCTCATTGTTGCACAGTGTGCAAGAGCTTCGAATTCTGAGTTCGCAGGCGAAAACGGAGTCGAATTCGGGTCTGAAACGGGGCAGAAACGACGAAAACGAGATCTGATCACGTTTTCGCCTGGACCGACCGGTCTAGGGTTTCACATGTCGGTTGGATCGACTGGTCCGGACTGAACGGTCTGCATGTGTAGACCGATCGGTCTGGACCCAGACCGATCAGTCTGGACCATTCTGGACCGAAAGGCTTGGACCGACCTTGACCTGGAGACCAAGACATGTAGACCGATCGGTCTAGGTCCCGAGGCTTCACCAAAATTTGGTTTTTCGTTT
>NW_010969458.1:4456-6912 GCF_000463585.1 Tarenaya hassleriana | reverse complement strand
TGAAAAGTACAAGACGCTAAAGGCTCTAGTGAAGACGGAGATGCCGAGAGGCAGCTCTGTCAACACCCACGTTCTCAACATGCGAGGTCATGTCGAGGAACTTGAGCGCATGGGAGTGACACTCGATGCTGACTTGGTTGCAGACTTGATCCTTATGTCATTGCCTGAGGGTACTATAACCAGTTCGTGATGCAGTACCATATGCACGGGATGACTAAGAGCTTAGCCGAACTGCATGGGATGCTGAAATCGGCCGAGCAGGATATCGTGGTGCCCAAGACTGTGCTTGCTATTGAGAACAACTCCAGCAAGAAGCGGCGGGGCAAAGCCAAAAAGAAGGTAGCGAAGAAGGCAAAAGTTGCCTCTACGCCTAAGCCTAAGCCCGATAAGGGTGACTGTCATTACTGCGGAGTGTCTGGACACTGGAAGCATAATTGTCACCTTTACTTGGAGGGTCTGAAGGATAAGAAGCTTGGTGAAGCTTCTGCCTAAGGTATTCATGTTATAAAAGCTAACATCTGTACTACATCTTCATGGGTACTGGATACCGGAAGTGCCTCACACATTTGTGGAAATGTGCAAGGACCAAGAAGAAGTAGGATGCTGGCTAAGGGAGAAGCGGATCTACGCGTCGGAAATGGAGCAAGAGTTGCTGCATTGTGTGTTGGCATTTATGATTTGCATCTTCCTTCTGGACTTGTTTTAGAATTGAGTAATTGTTACTATGTTCCTACGATTAGCAGAAACATTATTTCTATTTCTTGTCTGGATTTGGATGGTTTTCGATTTGTGATTGAGAACTCGAGTTTGATGATTTATCGAGACAGTGTTTACTATGGTAATGGTTATCTAGTTAATGGTTTATACGTCTTGAATGATCAGCCTTCGAACTCAACATCGTCCATGTATAGCGTGAGTACTAAACGGTTTAAGCCGAACGACTTAAACCCAACCTTCCTCTGGCATATTCGTCTAGGCCATATAAACGAGAAGCGAATTCAGAAGCTTCATTCTGAAGGACTTCTGGATTCATTTGACTTTGAGTCTCTTGAATCTTGCGAGTCTTGTTTGATGGGCAAGATGACAAAACATCCTTTCAAGGGGAAAGGACAGAGAGCGAAAGAGTTATTGGATCTGATACATATGATGTATGCGGACCAATGAGCTGTCCAGCTAGAGGAGGTTATCTGTATTCCGTTACGTTCACTGATGATTTCAGTCGATACGGTTATGTCTATTTGATGAGATATAAGTCTGAAACACTTGAAATGTTCAAGGCTTTCAGAAACGAAGTACAGAACCAGCTTGGAAAGACGATCAAGACACTTCGATTCGATCGTGGTGGCGAGTATATGAGCCAAGAGTTCACTGACTATCTGGTTGATTGTGGTATTGTGTCACAATTAACTCCTCCTAGAACGCCACAGTGGAACGACGTGTCTGAACGGAGGAACCGAACACTGTTAGACATGGTTCGATCAATGATGAGTCAGACAGATCTTCCGAAGTCCTTTTGGGGCTATGCTTTAGAGACCGCTGCATACCTGCTGAATAGGAGTCCAACGAAGTCGGCTGAAACGACGCCATTTGAGATATGGACGGGGAAGCGTCCCGCGTTGTCGTTTGTCAGAATTTGGGGTTGCGACGCTTACGTGAAGCGTCAGATGACTGATAAGTTATCCTCCAAATCTGACAAGTGTTTATTTGTAGGCTACCCTAAGGAAACTAAGGGGTACTACTTCTATATTCTGGCAGAGAACAAGGTGTTCATTGCCAGGAATGTGACTTTTATGGAGCGAGAGTTCGTCTCCAAAAGAGTCAGTGGGAGTAGGATCGAACTTGAGGAAGTTCGAGAGCAGTAAGTAGACGCTGAGCCGAGTGAACAAGTTGAAGAAGTTCAACCTGTTTCACTGCCGGTTATGACTCAACCTTCGACGAGTGAACCTCGGAGATCAGGCAGGATTCGCCAAGAGCCTGTGAGATACGGATTTCTCGTGACTGGGAATGAGGAGCTCATGTTATTGGAACATGATGAGCCTACCACATACCCAGAGGCTATGGCGAGTCCGGACTCCGAGAAATGGCGCGAGGCTATGAAGTCCGAGATGCAATCCATGTCAGACAACCAAGTATGGACTCTGGTTGATGCATCTGAAGTGATAAAACCCATCAGATGCAAGTGGATCTTCAAGAAGAAGACCGACATGTATAGCAACGTGCACACGTATAAGGCACGACTTGTGGCGAAAGGATTCCGTCAAATTCATGGTATTGACTATGATGAGACCTTTTCGCCTATAGTTATACTGAAGTCCATCAGGATCCTACTTGCCATAGCCACATATTACGACTATGAGATATGGCAAATGGATGTCAAGACCGCGTTCCTTAACGGGAACTTGACCGAGGATGTGTACATGACACAACCCGAAGGTTTTGTCGATCCAAGGAACCCG
>NW_010969458.1:0-4163 GCF_000463585.1 Tarenaya hassleriana | reverse complement strand
AGATAGATCGAGGCGTCTTCTAGGATTGTGTCAGAGTACTTACATTGATAAGGTCTTGAAACGGTTCAAGATGCAAGATTCCAAGAAAGGAACCTTATAGATGAGCAGTGCCACAGTTCTGTGCAAGAGTCAGTGTCCTACGACACCTGATGAGCGAGAACGCATGGATCGTATCCCATATGCTTCGGCAATTGGATCGATCATGTATGCCATGCTCTGTACTCGACCGGATGTATCCTACGCGTTGAGCATTACGAGTAGATATCAGTAAGATCCAGGTGAGTCGCACTGGATCGTCGTCAAGAACATCCTGAAGTACTTGAGAAGGACTAAGGATGTGTTCTTGGTATACGGTGGGTCGGAAGACGAGCTCGCTGTAAAGGGTTACACCGTTGCCGAGCTTAGGGAATGCCTCCTAAGCTCGCATAACAGTACATCAAAGAGCACTAAACCAACAATCTCCCACTTGCTCTAATCATGAACTGCTAAACATCTAATGCCCATATCCCTAACATGACCCTCATGCTTCAACGAAGGGAGAGGCTTCGTCAACGGATCGGCAATGTTGTCATCTGTCGACACTCTGCAAATGTGCACGTCTCCTCTGTCTATAATCTCCCTGATAAGGTGAAATCGTCTGAGTATGTGTTTGGATCGTTGATGGGATCTGGGTTCTTTCGCTTGTGCGATCGCTCCATTGTTGTCACAATACAGAGCAATGGGACTATCAGCACTAGGAATGACACCCAAGTCTCCAACAAACTTTCTGGTCCAAACGGCTTCCTTTGCTGCGTCCGACGCTGCAATATACTCAGCTTCTGTAGTAGAATCTGCAACGGTCGCCTGCTTGGAACTCTTCTAGCTAACAACGCCTCCGTTCAAACAGAAAACATAGCTAGACTGCGATCTGTAGTCATCCGGGTCTGACTGAAAACTAGCATCAGTGTAACCCTTTACAGCAAGCTCGTCTTCCGACCCACCGTATTCTACTCGTAATGCTCAACGCGTAGGATACATCCGGTCGAGTACAAAGCATGGCATACATGATCGATCCAATTGCCGAAGCATATGGAATTCGATCCATGCGTTCTCGCTCATCAGGTGTCGTAGGACACTCTCTTGCAGAGAACTGTGCCACTGCTCATCGTTAAGGTTCCTTTCTTGGAATCTTGCATCGTGAACCGTTTCAAGACCTTATCAATGTAAGTACTCTGACACAATCCTAGAAGACGTCTCGATCTATCTCTATAGATCTTTATGCCTAGAATATAGGCCGCTTCTCCTAGGTCCTTCATAGAAAACTGCGTTCCTAGCCAAGACTTAACGTCTTGCAAGGTAGGAACGTCATTCCCTATAAGGAGAATGTCATCTACGTACAGCACTAGAAATACTACTGTGCTCCCACTGACCTTCTTGTAAACACATGACTCGTCCTTGTTCTGTGAGAAACCAAACTTTTTGATTGTCTCATCAAAGCGAATGTTCCAGCTCCTTGAAGCCTGCTTCAGTCCATAAATGGACCTCTGAAGCTTGCACACCATCCTCGGGTTCCTCGGATCTACAAAACCTTCGGGTTGTGTCATGTACACATCCTCGGTCAAGTTCCCGTTAAGGAACGCGATCTTGACATCCATTTGCCATATCTCATAGTCGTAATATGCGGCTATGGCAAGTAGGATCCTGATGGACTTCAGCATAACTACGGGCGAAAAGGTCTCATCATAGTCAATACCATGAATATGACGGAATCCTTTCGCCACAAGTCGTGCCTTATACGGGTGCACGTTGCCATCCATGTTTGCCATATCTCATAGTCGTAATATGTGGCTATGGCAAGTAGGATCCTGATGGACTTCAGCATAACTACGGGCGAAAAGGTCTCATCATAGTCAATACCATGAATTTGACGGAATCCTTTCGCCACAAGTCGTGCCTTGTACGTGTGCACGTTGCCATCCATGTCGGTCTTCTTCTTGAAGATCCCCTTGCATCCGATGGGTTTTATCCCTTCAGATGCATCAATCAGAGTCCATACTTGGTTGTCTGACATGGATTGCATCTCGGACTTCCTAGCCTCGCGCCATTTCTCGGAGTCGGGACTCGCCATAGCCTCTGGGTATGTGGTAGGCTCGTCATGTTCTAATAACATGAGTTCCTCATTCCCAGTGATGAGAAATTCATATCTCGTTGGCTCTTGGCGAATCCTGCCTGATCTCCGAGGTTCACTCGTCAAAGGTTGAGTCACAGCGGGCAGTGAAACAGGTTGAACTTCTTCAACTTGTTCACTTGGCTCAGTGTCTACTTGCTGCTCTCGAACTTCCTCAGTTCGATCCTACTCCCACTGACTCTTTTGGAGATGAACTCTCGCTCCATAAAAGTCGCATTCCTGGCAATGAACACTTTGTTCTCTGCCGGAATGTAGAAGTAGTAACCCTTAGTTTCCTTAGGGTAGCCTACAAATAAACACTTATCAGATTTGGAGGATAACTTATCAGTCATCTGACGTCTCACGTAAGCATCGCAACCCCAAATTCTGTCAAATGACAATCTGACAAACGATAACGCGGGACGCTTCCCTGTCCATATCTCATATGGTGTTGTTTCAGCCGACTTCGTTGGACTCCTGTTCAGCAGGTACGCAGCGGTCTCTAAAGCATAGCCCCAAAAAGACTTCGGAAGATCTGTCTGACTCATCATTGACCGAACCATGTCTAACAGTGTTCGGTTCCTCCGTTCAGATACGCCGTTCCATTGTGGCGTTCCAGAGGAGTTAATTGTGATACAATACCACAATCAACCAGATAGTCAGTGAAATCTTGGCTCATATACTCGCCACCACGATCGGATCGAAGTGTCTTGATCGTCTTGCCAAGCTGGTTTTGTACTTCGTTTCTGAAAGCCTTGAACATTTCAAGTGTTTCAGACTTATGTCTCATCAAATAGACATAACCGTATCGACTGAAATCATCAGTGAACGTAACGAAATACAGATAACCTCCTCTAGCTGGACAGCTCATGGTCCGCATACATCACTATGTATGAGAGCCAATAACTCCGTCGCTCTCTGTCCTTTCCCCTTGAAAGGATGCTTTGTCATCTTGCCCATCAAACAAGCCTCGCAAGATTAAAGAGACTCAAAGTCAAATGAATCCAGAAGACCTTCAGAATGAAGCTTCTGAATGCGTTTCTCGTTTATATGACCTAGACGACAATGCCAGAGGAAGGTCGGGTTTAACTCGTTCGGCTTAAACCGTTTGGTACAAACGTTATAGATTGACCTGCATCTAGACGATTCGTCATCCAAAACATAAAGGCCATTAATATGGTAACCTTTACCATAAAATAAATCACCTCTATAAATGGACAGACATTTGTTCTCAATAACAAATCTGAAACCGTCCGAGTCTAAGCATGATATCGATATAATGTTCTTGCTGATAGCAGGAACAAAATAACAATCATGCAACTCCAATACAAGTCCAGAAGGCAAAGTCAGATCATAAGTCCCGACGGCTAATGCAGCAACTTTTGCTCCATTCCCAACGCGGAGATCTACTTCTCTTTTTGCCAATTGTCTACTTCCTTGCAACCCTTGCACATTTCCACAAATATGCGAGGCGCTTCCGGTATCTAATACCCACGACGTAGAAGTAAACAAATTAGCCTCTATAACGAAGACACTAGAAGTCGATGCTTCTCTAAGCTTCTTCTTCTTCTGATCTTCCAGGTAGAGTCTACAATTTCTGTAACAATGCCCAACGGCATGACAGAAACAACACTCTTCCTTTTTGGACTTAGGCTTAGGTTCAATGACAACGCTTGTCACTTTCCTTTTGCCCTTGTTCTTGGAACGCTTCCTTTTGCTGGAACTCTTTCCAACAACTACCATATCACTCTTTTCATGGCTCTCAGCTTTCTTTTGGAATGACGAATTCAACTGATCAACTATCAAAGAATCGTCCATGTCCTCTAATTGCTTACGCAATTCCGAAGTCATGTTTCCAAACATCAAGGTAGACTTGTCCAGATGACCATCCATATGCTTCCAATAAGCATCAATGATCGATCTAGAAGCCGTGGACAGAGGTTTATCCTTCATAATGATAGATCGCATTGTCGACTTCGGTACACTACCGGTCGATGCTATGTCCTACAGAAAAAGA
>NW_010969457.1:0-368 GCF_000463585.1 Tarenaya hassleriana | reverse complement strand
CCCAAATTCGATCCTAAGCTCCCGAAACCCGTTCTTACACCGCCGGCCGCTTCTTTTCACCGGAATCCCCTGTTCTTACCCCGCCGGCCGCTTCTTTTCACCGGAATCCTCCTTGGCTTACAAACCATCGTCGGATTCCGTCTTGTACCGCGCCGTACGGTCCCCTTTGTACTTTTTCCATTCATTAATAAACCAAGCCGTACCGTCGGTTCCCCCCACCTGTCCGGCCTTCTTCTCCCTCGGATCCAGACCTTTCTCTTCTCTCGAACCACCCACAAACACTCCCACAGGCTTAGCCGAGCCTCCCGAAGCCTCCTCACGTCCACAGCACGTTCGGAGCTTCCCTTGGACCCATTCCAAGGCTCGGT
>NW_010969456.1:0-368 GCF_000463585.1 Tarenaya hassleriana | reverse complement strand
AGGGAACTAGGTTTTGCGACCCAGAACTCCTTGTCATACACCAAAGAATCTTCAAATCAAAACCCAGGAATCCCAACAGTGGTATCAGAGCCTGGTTGCTCTGTTTTGATTTCGTAGAACCCGATCACGCACGTTTTAGGATTTGAATTGTTTGAATCCATGTTTGCTTTGATTTCTATGCATGTTTGATGATGTCGATCTAGGATGTGATCTAATCTTGTTTTAATTCCTAAATACAATCACCGCAAGTGTACGGATCAATTGCAGTACCTAGGGTCGAACACAAGGACACGTGTGGTTTAACGATAACAATTACGATTATTACTCGGTTTCGGTCGGAGACGATAATGATGATGGTGATGATTATA
>NW_010969455.1:0-368 GCF_000463585.1 Tarenaya hassleriana | reverse complement strand
ATCAGCATACCATGGGTCTCTCTCTTTCACTTGGACAGCCATCACGCAATCATCTCGGAGACAATCATCAATGGGAATATCTTCATGTCGCTCAATCCGAGATAAGTGGTCGGCCACTCCATTCTCCGTACCCTTCCTATCCCTAATCTCCAAGTCAAACTCTTGCAGCAAGAGAATCCATCTGATCAACCTCGGCTTGGCATCCTTTTTGGATAGGAGATATCTCAAGGCAGCATGGTCGGTGTAGACAATCACCTTCGACCCGACCAAATAAGACCGAAACTTCTCAAAGGCAAAGACGATAGCCAGTAACTCCTTCTCAGTGGTGGAGTAATTGACTTGTGCGTCATCCAAAGTCCGGCTCGCGT
>NW_010969454.1:0-368 GCF_000463585.1 Tarenaya hassleriana | reverse complement strand
GTCTCCCTTCTCTGACATGCACTACAACATCAGCCGTGTTCAGAAACAGCCTACCAAGTATAATGGGGATTTTAGAATCCTCCGGCATGTCTAGAACTACAAAATCGACGGGGACATAGAATTCCCCTACCTTCAGAGGCACATCATCCAAGATCCCAGCGGGATACTTCATTGACCAGTCGGCCAATTGCAGTGCCATCCTTGTCGGTTTCAGTTCACCGACATTAAGTTTCTTGAATATGGAGAGAGGCGCCAAAAACTTGATCACTTGCGTGGCGAGTCTTAAATTTATAACCCAAAACACAACTAATCCGCAAGTACACGGATGTCGTAGTACCGGGGTCGAACACAAGGACTTAAGCGGTTAA
>NW_010969453.1:0-368 GCF_000463585.1 Tarenaya hassleriana | reverse complement strand
ACTATTGCGGGGACGTGAGGGTGTGGAACCAATGCCGATTGACGAACTTGGAGACAACACTGGTGTGTGTGGGTGTTTCTGTAGTAGTACCGATTGACGAACTTGGAGTCAGTACTATTACAGAAACATGTTGATGTGGACCCAATACCGATTGACGAATTGAGTCCGTACTGGAGGGTTGATGTAGACATTTCGGTAATGGTACTGGTTGATGAACTGAGTCAGTACTACTACCGAAATGTAACACAAATACCGGTTGACGAAGTGGAGTCAGTAATGGTGTATTTGGGTGGACGTTTCTGTTGGTTTAGTGATAACTCCTATTCTTCTCTATATTTTGATGAGAGTTTGTCTAGGTTTTACAGGAT
>NW_010969452.1:0-368 GCF_000463585.1 Tarenaya hassleriana | reverse complement strand
TAAAATTTTATTTTAACAGAAAAATATTAGATTTTTATTTTTATTTCAGGTGTTTTTTTTTAATTTGTTTCGAATTTTATTTGGTTTCATCTTATGATTTTTATTTTAAAAAAACTATTTTCTAAAGATTTTTCTTTCATTTTTTTAGTCTTAGAATAATGGAATATTGTTTTGAAAAGATTAAATTTAAATATGATAATATGATATTTGGTGGAGGAGATAAATATATATATATATATATATACACATAAAGAGACGAATATTGTATTTGAAAAACAAAAAAAATGATAATAGAAATTTGTATAAGAATAAAAAGGAAAACAGCTGTTCAGATAATTGTTGCGTTCTTCTCTTATTTGATTTAGTTT
>NW_010969451.1:0-368 GCF_000463585.1 Tarenaya hassleriana | reverse complement strand
CCCACGGCATGTGCGACGGATGATTCCCCGTCCGAGCCAACCCCGAAATCGGCGGCGGAAACTCACGCGCCGCCGCAGACTTCTCCTCCTTTCTCCGGCACGGCGGGGGAATATTCCGGTCCGGATCGACGAAAATGGGGTCGTTCTCGTCGGAGAGGACATCGAAGCAGCTCTCGGTCCCGATGTAGTCTCCGATGGCCGAGGAGGAGGAAGATGACGTCCGCGACAGCATGGATGATGCCATCCCGAGTGTTCGGTCGCTTTCATTGTGACAAACAGCGAGATGCTTGAGACCCATCTGGTCTGAATCCATGAATTCGGAGGAAAATTCTTTCTCCATGGCGTGAAATAAACAGACCGCAAATATT
>NW_010969450.1:0-368 GCF_000463585.1 Tarenaya hassleriana | reverse complement strand
CATCTGCAGTGTTAAGAAACGGACGATCAAGAATGATAGGTACCTTAGGATCTTCGTCCATGTCAAGAACCACAAAATCCACTGGAATGTAGAAATTTCCGACTTTTAATGGCACGTCTTCTAGTATTCCAGTAGGGTATTTAACGGATCGATCGACTAATTGGAGAGCCATTCTTGTAGGTTTTAGTTCGCCCACATTCAACTTCTTGAAGATGGAGAGTGGAAGAAGACTGACGCTTGCTCCTAGATCACAAAGCGCACAATCGATGGAAATATTGCCTAATGTGCAAGTGATTGAGAAACTACCTGGATCCGACCGCTTGGGTGGCAGTTCATGTTGGATCAAAGCACTACACTCGGCAGTGAGT
>NW_010969449.1:0-368 GCF_000463585.1 Tarenaya hassleriana | reverse complement strand
TGTTAAGTATTGAGTGGGTAACAATTAGATCTTAAATCGGATCAGAATTTGGGCAAAAATGTCGAAAAATCGAACTGAACTCGTGAGGAAGACGAAGATCTGAGTCCCAGACCGTCTGGTCTACGGACGTAGACCGTCCATTCTGGGACACGATAGAACGAACACGTATAAACGAACTGGAACGACTGTTCCAGCAGGACCCGGAACGTCCGGTCTGAGAAACAAGGGAGAACGGACGGTCTGACTTAGCTGGACCGCCCGTTCTAGACCATATAGAACGGACGGTCCGAATGAACCGGACCGTCCAGTCTGTCCTCGTAGAACGGACGGTCTAGGCACTTTGAACAGTGAAAAATCCCAAAATGGCT
>NW_010969448.1:0-368 GCF_000463585.1 Tarenaya hassleriana | reverse complement strand
TCAACGTCCTAGAAACCCGAGATGCTAGCAAAGGTAAAAGAAAGATCTAGATCTAGATGAAAAGAAATAAAAGAGAAAAAGAAAAAGAGAAGAAGAAAAAAAAAAGAAGAAAGAAAATGAGCTTTGAATGCGTAGACTAGATACGATTAAGTAGAATGGTAATTAGGATCAAGAAACATGCTTGGTAGATGATAGAAATCCTTAGATTGGTTTCAGGTAGCGGTATAGATCCCATGGTTAGGATAGACTATTCTTTAGAGAGAGAGATCATAGTAAACGGACTTGATTATTATTCACGGTGAGATAGGTCGGATAGAAGTTTAGCTTTTGATTACCATGATGATTCACATTGATGTCTCAATCGTTTT
>NW_010969447.1:11429-18436 GCF_000463585.1 Tarenaya hassleriana | reverse complement strand
AAAGGTCTTAATGTTTTAGTGTACAGATATAATATAACATTATTATACAATTTATATTTCTTTATTTTCATTCAAAATTAGGGTTTCTCTCAAACTTTCTTGATGTTGATATTCCTGTTGCGACATGGATCCGCTTTCGGACTTCACTAGGACCTGAAAAGCGGTTTTATTTAGGCCTCCCACTTTTTCGTTTGTCTTCCAATTTCTTTGTACCCCTCATAGCTTTGCTTGATTCTGATACGGGTTTGTAACTATGTATGAGATTGTGTTTTCTTACACTCCAACATTTCGAGTTTAAAATCAATGTCGTACGCAACTTCTAATTACAGTCGGATCCAGTAATTTCCAACACTCTTCGGTTTTTCATCACCTTTCCTTCTCATTCATATTCTCCATTCTTATTCACTATCCATTTACCATCATACAAAAAATATACAATTGTCGATATCTCATCTCGTCTGTCTATAATAGTTATAGAAAACATTCTGGACACAGTGACCATGTGACCATATGAATATAGTATCATGTGACCATTATTACCATTCCTGACTATTCTTGATTATGTGACTATGTGATCATATGAACATAGTACCATGTGATAATTATTACCATTCGACCATTTAATTTAAATCCATGTGACCATTATTATCAACCCGACTATCATGGAGATTGACATGGTCACATGTTTTCTTCCACCAGATTCACATGGTCACATGGTACCAGATTCACATGGTCACACGATCACATAATCTCCATGATAGTCGGGTTGATAATAATGGTCACATGGATTTAAATTAAATGGTCGAATGGTAATAATTATCACATGGTACTATGTTCATATGATCACATAGTCACATAATCAAGAATAGTCAGGAATGGTAATAATGGTCACATGATACTATATTCATATGGTCACATGGTCACTGTGTCCAGAATAGTCGAATTGATCTGCCTTTTGATTTTTCACTGATTTTGCTTTGATTTCGAGCGATTTTGATGAAAAAATCAGAAGAGAGAGAAAGTGAAGGAGAGAGAGTGGCCAAATTCGATGAGAGAGAGTGGTAGGAGAGAGAAACTCAAAAAAGAGGAGAGAGAAATCGAAAAGAGGAGGAGAGAGAAAAACCCTATATTGTAGGAGGGATATTTTTTATTAAAAAATTATATAATATAATATATTAAGAGTATTTAAGTCATTATGTATTGAAGAGGGTATAATAGAAGTTGGAATTTTTTTTTTAGGAGAAGGGTATGAGTGGATGTTGATTTAGCACATTGAAGGTATAATAGAAGTTGCTCCGCTCTAAACCTATCAAGAGCTGCATCTTTTGAATTCAACAAAAATACGTAGCAAAACCGAGTAGAATCTTCTATGAATGTTACTACATATTTTTTATTTCCTAAAGACGATGTACTATGCAAGTCATATATAGATCACTATGTACTAGTCCCAATATTTCTGAACTCCGTTCTATGCTAGGAAATGAACGACGGGTTATTTTTGTTTTCACGCTTGTAATACATTTTTCATCATTCAACGTGCATGGTGGAATTAAATCCATTTTCGACATAAGATTATCACGTTTATGATGAACATGTCCTAATCTAGCATACCAAAACGTAGAGACATTAACATCAACGTTATACAAAGAATTGCGATTATTATTATTAATGTTGAGTTTGAACATATCATTACATAGATACCTTTATCCCACAAACACACCACCTTTGGAAAGAATAAACATATCGGCCTCAAAGACCATCTTGAACCCGAAACGATTGGATAGATCCGACACAAGATTTCTCCTCACATCCGGAGCATATAAAACATCTCGAAAGGTTAAAGTTTTCCCGGACGTAAACAATAACTCTACTTGTCCTTTCCCTAGAACTTTAGCCGTAGAGTCATTTCTCATGTAAAGCACGCTTCCTTCCTCCATGACTTCGAAAGTCTTGAAAAGTCCACGGTCTTTACATATGTGTCGTGTTGCTCCCGAATCAATCCACCATGATTCGTCAACCTCATGTACATGATTTAATTCATAAATCATAGCAGCAAAATTCATTACCGAATTTGTCAAAAAACAATCACGATTACCTTGAGTGGCTTGGTCAAGGTTTTGATTTCCTTGACCTTGAACACTCTTTTTTCTGTGTTTGTTCTTTCACGAGTAGCAATCCCTCTTGAAATGTCCCGGTTTGTTACAAAACCAACAAGTCGTGTTTGACTTCGTTTTCTTCTTCGGGTTGCCCTTGGAGGATTTTTTGTTTGGTCTTTTCACACCCTTTCTCATCTTCTACAATCTTAACTGTGAAAGACGGAGAAACTAGTGCCCCTTTCCCATCTTGCATTCGAAGATCCTCTTCGATGCGAAGATGCGTTCCCAATTGTTCAAGAGTCATATCTTCCTTCCTTTTTGTATTTCAGGGAACGCTTTATATCCTTCCAACTGGACTGAAGTTTGACAACGATGAACGAGACCTTTATGGTTTCATCCATAGTCAGCTTGTGTTGTGCAAGTTGACTCAAATCCTTTGTAGTTCATGAAATTGTTCCACGATCGATCTCGAATCAACCATCTTGTAAGCGTTGAAGTTGCTTACAAGAAATCTTTTACTAGAGGTATCTTCGGAGAGATACTTTGCCTCTAGTAAATTCCATAACTCTTTTGCGGTTTCTATATGTTGATAAACATCAAACAGAGCATCGGACATACCGTTCAGAATGTGTTCATAGCAAACGTAGTTGTCGTTGTCCCATTTGTTCAGTATACACTTTTTGATTGATTTGCAAGAACAACCAAAAAAGTTCACTCAAAATCTCTCAAATTTGGATTAGATCTCATCTTGCAACTTGTTCTGACGTCTTTAGTATATAAAATACTAAAAGACATCATCAAAAGTTGTAAAATTCGCCAGTTTTCATGCGAAGAATCGCATCTGTTCATTTTCTGAAAACTGACTCGGGCCGAGTTACAAATGTTTGGGTCGAGTTACGACTAACGCGGTCCGAGTTACATCTGACTCGGACCGAGTCAAGTTCCTGTTAAAACACGATTTTCTCCCAGACTTCTAACGTGGTCCGAGTTACAACTGATTCGGACCGAAGTACCCCTGACGCAGTCCGAATTACATCTGACTCAGGACGCGTCAAATCTCTGTGCAAAACGAAATTTTCTCTGAGAAAGTAACACAGACCGAGTTACTTCTAACACGGACCGAGTTACGTCTCTATAACAAAATTTTCGTTTTAGTCTGAAAGATTGAGTGATACCTCACTCGGGTTGAGGTATACCGCACTCACGAAACAAATTGATTTTCTGTCAAAACAAATATATATTTTATTGATCTACTTTATATCATTTACGAATACTTAATTCCTCCACAATATTCGTAATATATATAACTATGAATCTCTTGAGAGATTATTCTTACCAATCATTTACTCTAAAATATACAACTACCTTCCGAACCTTACAAAGACCGCCCACGTTGGTTTTGTTTTGCTGAAGTAGTCTTACCAATATATTATTGATGTTTGGTCAAAACGAAATTATAATATTGTATAAAAAATCAGGATCAATGGAGATATATAAAACGACTTTTGTGAACCACGGAAAAGCCTCTCTGCTCCACAAAATAAATTTTAAAAAAATAAATGAAAATAAATATTACGATATGTATAGGGATATATTAGTCTTTGTCTAATCCATTACTAGCGTTTCCTATATATAAAAATATATATAGATGTTTAATGAATGAGAAAGTCAATGGATTGTTTTTCACATTGGTAAAGTGACAATAAAGCAAGTTGAACATTCCAGCCAGCCATAGACATACATGTATATGAGTGTGTGCGTATATGTATCTCAATCTCTCATTCATTGTACCTAACCTAGCACCTAAGTCCTGTTCTCCCAATATGTCCCATCCATCTCCGAGCTCTGATCCATACAATTACCTTGGCATCGTCCTGAATCCAGATGGCACCATCACACGCGACCTCACCCGATTTCAGTGTGCCGCCGCCACCCCAGATCCCCGCCCACACAATCCGGTGATCTCCAAGGATATTCCTGTCAACGAGTCAAAGTTAACGCGCATCCGCCTCTACCTACCTACCTCCGCCATATCCTCCGACGAGAAGCTCCCTCTCGTCGTGTACTTCCATGGCGGAGGCTTCGTTCTGGGCAGCGTCGACTTCGTCCAATTCCACGGTTTCTGCTCAAACATGGCATGTGACCTCCACGCGGTGGTTGCATCCGCCTCTTACCGGCTTTCTCCCGAGCACCGTCTCCCCGCGGCCTACGACGACGGCATGGAGGCACTGCATCGGATCCGGACCTCCTCAGATGACTGGCTGAATAACCACGCCGATCTCTCCAACGTCCTCATCATGGGTACGAGCGCCGGCGGAAATCTGGCCCACGCAGTCGGTCTACGCGCCAGCACCGAGGATCTGAAACCGTTGCAGATCCGCGGGCTCGTGCTGCACCACCCGTTCTTCGGCGGCGTGGAGAGAAGCCCATCGGAGATAAGGCTGGGGCAAGACCCCGTCTTGCCCCCGACGGTTAGCGACGTGTTCTGGGAGCTGTGTCTTCCGGTCGGAGCCGACCGGGACCACGAGTACTCGAATCCGAAGGAGGGTTTGGAGGGGATGGTTCGGGTGAGATGGAAGGTGATGGTGATAGGTACCGAAGGGGATCCATTGGTCGACCGGCAGAGAGAGGTGGTGGAGTTGATGAAGAACAACGGCGTGGATGTGGTGGGTCACTTCACCGACGGTTCCTTTCACGGTGCAGAGATTATGGACCCTTCAAAAGCTAAATCAATGTTTGCCATAGTCCGACATTTCATGCCATCCTCCATGTTGTAATAATTATCTTTGTTGACCATCTTGATATACGTTTGCGAACTCAATAATCGAATGGATTCAAAATAAAATAAGTAGTCCATAACGAACAAAATTTAATATAAAAATTGAATTATTAAAATTTTATTTAAAATTAATACATTCTAAAACAAATGGAATAAAAAACATAACTGACAAAACAGACTTTTATTTAAATACGAGTATTTTTATTAATAAAAAACGTATTGAATTTGATCCCAAATCCAAATAAAATTAAACTTGATATAAAAACTGATTTATAATTTTTTTTAAATGGAATAATCGAACCTAAGTATAACTAAAATAAAACCCAAATTGGTCACTCCAATAAATTAATAATCAATCAGATAAATATAAAAACAAATATAAGGTCAAAGATGAATAGCTTACACGAGCCACACATAATCAAAGACTTTCTGTTCACCGAACTGTAAACTCTCTCAATCTCACTGAAAAACGAAAATGGAACGACCGCACGAAGAACACAAGCTGATTTTATGAGTTCCGGATCTCAGTGTAAGATCGGTACTTCTCTCCCAGACCTGATTTGTCGGAAATCCACTATATATTGTTGTTATAGAAGAGATTTACAAACTCTACACTAAGCTTGATCGGTGAAAACAAAGAATTTGATCGAACTAACCTTCAATCATAAATGATTCGGCCAATTTACTAAAATATATTACTTGTGTCGCATGAATTTTAGGGGTATACCTAAAAAAATAAACAATTGAGGAATGTCCTCTCTACCCTTAAAAAAAATAGAAAAGACCTTAAACCTCTTGATAAAGAAATGTGTGTGCACGTGTGTAGTTGTTGCCCTGAAACCTGTCTCAAGAGATGATAAAAAGAGGGAAAAATTCTAAACACGTCCAGATGGTAAAAGTAAATCATAGTCGCCAACACACAATATAACAACCATTCCACCATTTTCGATGCGCAGATTACTTTACATCTTCCTAACATTCTACTTCTTCGTAGATCCTGCATATTTTCACAAATGTGTGAGGCATATCCGCTATCCAATACCCAGGATGAAGCAGACAAAACGTAATTTTCATAACGTTGATACCTGAACATGAAGCTTCAACAAGCTTATTCTTCTTCAGATCCTCCAAGTAGAGATTGTTCTTCCTATGACAGTGTCTAATCTCGTGGCAGTAGTGGCATTCTCCCTTGTCTGGTTTGGACTTCAGCAACACGACAACTTTTGCCTTCTTTGTCGATTCCTTACTCTTTCTTTTTTCTCGTGTCGCTTTCTGGAACTCTTTCCAGATTGCACGACAAGGATGCTCTTTTCAGTCTTAATTTTTTTCTCATCCGACATTAGCATCCCATACAGCTCGGTAAAACTCATGTCCATACCATTCATATCATAATTTAAGACAAAATATCGAAAACTATTAGGAAGTGAATGGAGGATCATGTCCACCGCAAGCTCCTTGTGCATCTTAGCGCCAAATAGTTCCAGATCATCAAAATGACTCTTCATTTTGAGTACATGTGGACAGACAGAACACCCATTAGCCAGTTTACAGTTCAAAAGGCTACACATAATTTTGAATCTCTCTAAGCGGGCTTGCTCTTCGAACATGAGCTTAAGTTGATCCATCATCAACCAAACACCCAGACCATCAAACTGTTTGATCAAATCGGGAATCATTGTTCCAAGCATAAGGCATCTCACATCACGATTGTCTTTCTTATGCTTCAAGTAAGCATCCTTGACAGCCTGTGGTGCAGTGTTCGGTGGCTCCTCATTGACGAACGGTTCATGGAGAACGTACTCATTATCTTCGCTTCTGTGAACAATTCTCAAGTAGCGACATCAATCAAGGAAGTTCGCCCCATTGAGTTTTTCACGCTCAATGATCGATCACAACGAAGGTCACAGAGTTGATATGCTACTAGTTCCGTTGTTCGTCATCTACAGAATTTCAGAAAGTATAACACAAGAAAATATAAATATATATACAGAAAACAAGCAAAGAACAATTCTAAGCACATTAACAGACAATATAGACAAAACATGATAGAAGCTCCTGATGCGCACGCACCGAGTCTTATATTTAGTACCTGATCCGTACCACTATCCGCAAGTATACGGTAGTTGTAGTAC
>NW_010969447.1:7376-11298 GCF_000463585.1 Tarenaya hassleriana | reverse complement strand
GCGTTGTAGGTTCGGGATCCCTCAAGATTCGCATGGACGGTTAGTGATGCTACAATGCCTATGGGTTTATCTTCCAATTGGGGGTTTCAAGCACTTCCTCTAGAGTTTGTCTTCTCGAGCTTAAACTCACTACCTAGAGAATCGATTCACCCATTTCCCAATGATCCAAATGATCTCTAGATGCATTAATGTACCCCATCATGAACCCTAAACAAGCTAAGCCATCTCCCAATGTGAATAACTCACTCATTTGACATTTGGTTCCAAACATCATTCCCATATCCCTATGATCAATGTGTTCTACAATCATATCAATTAGGGTTTCAACCAAATCAATAGCATTAAGCACAAAACATCAAACCAATGGAAGAAAACTCAAAAGCATCATAGATAAACATAGGTGTCCATACAAAAGTGGGGATATATCCCTCACCCACAACAAAGTCACTACTCCATATCTAAAGGTCCAAAACAGAAAACAAAAGGGGAGAACATAGAAAAGGAGAAGAAATGCTCAATATGGTCTTCAATGGTGATCTCCTTCTTCAAGATGTCTCCCTAGGTCTCCAAATCTCCCTTTCCTCCTCTCCAAGGTGTTTTTCTTCCAAAGTGTCCAGTCCTCCTTCTCTCTCCTCAAACTCCCTTTTTTGTACAAGTGCAAAAACTAGGTTTTTCCTCAAAACTCGGGCTTTTCCTTTTTGGGCCGGATTTGATATCAGGCGGTCGCTCACTTTTTGTTCAGGATCGCCCATTTTCTCTTCAGTGTCGCTCGTTTTCTTCAGGGTGAGCGACCGCTCATGTGCACGAGCGACCGCTCGTTCTTCTTTGCAACTCGAGGCGACCGCCTTGTGTAACAGCGACCGCTCGTTCTCCGCATTAGCACAGAGCGACCGCCTGATTCCGTGAGCGACCGCCCAATTGCTTGGCTGTCACAGCGAGCGATCGCTCGGTATAACGAGCGGGCCACTCATTTTCTCTGAGCTATCTGGGACTTCTCGATTCCGCTCTTTTTCCGTGCCTTGTGCGCAAGTATCCTCGTTCGATCATCCTGCAAGGGAAATGGAGGAAAGAATCCTACCCATGACCGTCTAACGTCCTATTATGCCTAAGATATGAGATGATCAAATCCCTCCAGACTTGAGGTTTGCTTGTCCTCGAGTAAGTGTGCAGCTATAAAACTATCCAGGGGTGATAAGATATGGTCGGCGAACAAATGGGGGTTTTGAGTGGATTGGTTGTACGGGTTAGAGTAGCTACGAATGAAATCGGGTTTGGTATACTCTATCTTCTCCAACATTCAAGCGAAAACCTATCAATGGGATTTCCATTGCTTCCTGCGATCTAAAATGGAGTATATCCTACTTGCCGAGCATGTCTCCTAAACACATCCCAATTGAGGTCTCTAAAAGTTACTTGGCCCATACTTTCACTATTTTTCTTTGCCTATCTCTTTCCTTTTTATTCTTGTTTTTGTATTCTTTTTCTTTTTCTTTCTTTCCCTTTCTCATGCAATCTCGGGCTTCTAGGACGTTGGAATTTGACAAGCGTCACTCTTCTCTTTCTTTTTTTTTTCGTGTTCTTGTCCCACAACTTAGACCCGAGCCTTCGTTTCCGATGCACTCATGTCCCCGAATGATTTTCATTAACGAGATGATGACAGAGGAGTGTCGGATTGCATAGTATTCTCTAGGGCTTGTTGCTTCCTATGAGCTTCCTACTTAGATGTCAAATGGTGGTTTTTAGGGAGACGTTTCATGCTTGGTTCGTAACCTCTACTCCATCTAGACTTTAGGAGACAAAATCATCCCACGTGATGTTCATTCGCTCTAGGATTGGATCAGTTATTTCTACCTCACTCGACAATCCATTCAACTCTTTAGATCAATCTAAACTTAGCTCCTAAAACCTTTCCAAGCCAATCCTCACTCTATATCCCCCACATCGTTATCCGGCCAAATCTTCGAGAGGAAAAACCTTATGCAAGTGTATGCATGCATTCCTAGGCCTATACGCACATATGCAACCTATTAGTGACAAGCCATGCAAATATGTACAAGATGCAAATGCAAGATTTTTTTTCTCAAGAATATGGAATGCATGATTTCTAAGTGAAAATGATGCATAATGTGTAGAGTCCATGGGTACGATGTACGTTAGTGTCACTCCCCTCCAGACTTGAATCAAACACCGTCCACGGTGTTGAATCTCGTCGAGTGGAGAGATTTCAAAGAGAAATAAGGAATGGATGGAATGAAAGGGGTGGTTGTGTTACCTTGCTCGATAAGATGGAATCGCATTCCAATTTCTCTGTTGCGTGTGTCGTAAACCCATGAAACCTATACAATGTAAGGAAACTACAATGTTATGCGATGTTAGCCGAGATGAATGCAAGGGAGTGAGAGTTAAGAGAGAGAACCGAGCGGGCCTTTAGCAGGACCCGTGGGGTGAGGACTCTTGTCCGGAGTTTGTGCCGAGGTTCGATGAGACCTCAAAACGGATTCCTTCTTCGGTCAGAGGAGGTAGCACAAAATAAGCCATGTCGAATGATCGATACCTACTCTCGATATCCACAAATCTCTATAATATGTCCACAAATCTCTGAGGGCATCCATGTCGAGGAGAATGCAGTTGTCGACCATGTCGGCTTGGTAGAATGAGATCCCCGTGTCCACTCGTTGGGCGATCTTCGTGATCATCCCGCCCACGCAAATGCATGTCTCATTAGCCTTGGTGGTTGCCAATGTGTGGAGGTGCTGGCTATCCGCGAAGCTAAGTCCATATCCGTCCATGGAGCCCGGACACACGAGTCAAGAGACGGTCCGTTGTGGAATTCCCGCAATGCCTGGTAGAGATAACCCAACTCGATTTTGTGGATCTTGCCAGGTTCATCTCGTGCGAATACGAAGTTGGACATGATGGAATGAGCGTAGCGGATGGCTAGGTGTTGGATCCATGAGATCTTCTCCGCCGAGCTCGAGTAGTGATGGATGATATCGAGTTCGAAGGCTGATCATTCAAGACGTATAAACCATTAACTAGATAACCATTACCATAGTAAATATCGTCTCGATAAATCATCGAACTCGAGTTCTCAATCACAAATCGAAAACCATCCAAATCCAGACATGAAATAGAAATAATGTTTCTGCTAATCGCAGGAACATAGTAACAATTAATAAGCTCTAAAACAAGTCCAGATGGAAGATGCAAATCGTAAACGCCAACACACAATGCAGCAACTCTTGCTCCATTTTCGACGCATAGATCCGCTTCTCCCTTAGCTAGCATCCTACTTCTTCTTAGTCCCTGCACATTTTCACAAATGTGTGAAGCACTTCCGGTATCTAATACCCATGAAGATATAGTACATATGTTAGCCTCTATAACATGGATACCTGAGGCAGAAGCTTCGCCAAGCTTCTTGTTCTTCAGATCCTCCAAGTAAAGGTGACAATTACGCTTCCAGTGTCCAAACACTCCGCAGTAATGACAGTCACACTTATCGGGTTTAGACTTAGTCGTAGAGGCAACCTTTGCCTTTTTCGCCACCTTCTTTTTGGCTTTACCCCGCCGCTTCTTGCTGGAGTTTTTCTCAACAGCAAGCACAGTCTTGGGCACCACGATATCATGCTCAGCCGATTTCAGCATCCCATGCAGTTCGGCTAAACTCTTAATCATCCCATGCATATGATACTGCATCACGAATTGATTATAATCCTCAGGCAATGACATAAGGATCAAGTCTGCAACCAAATCAGCATCGAGTGTCACTCCCATGCGCTCAAGTTCCTCAACATGAGCTCGCAGGTTGAGGACGTGGGTGTTGACAGAACTGCCTCTCGGCATATCCGTCTTCACTAGAGCTTTTAGCGTCTTGTACTTTTCAGTACGCGCTAGCTCCTGAAACATGGTCTTGAGCTGT
>NW_010969447.1:5829-6808 GCF_000463585.1 Tarenaya hassleriana | reverse complement strand
CATGCTCAGCTTTGGCATGACCCGTGTTACGGACGATCGATGCCTTAACAGGCGCTCTAATAATGGGAGGTACACGCTTAGCATTACATAAACAAGGGATTTTCGAAACCACACTTAAATCAAGCATCTACTTTCAAGCTATGAGAACCACCATTTCTCCATCTTGCCTCACCAAGATAGTACGGCACACCCAGCTTTGGCATGGCCCATGACATGTACGATCGAGGCCTTGACAAGTGCTTTACTCGTAGAGCTCCTAGATCTAACCGGTTTCTGTGCAACGATTGGTCATAATCCGAATGGACCAGCCAGTCGATTATGCAATCCCAATCCCGAAGCTCCCACTCAATCAAACATATCTAATATCTTGATTAAGTTACATGCATTCATTCACTATGGATCATCCATAAGAAAGAATCATGTTATTCTGAATCACAGTTGATCGGTTTTAAGCAACGATTGCTCAAATCAGATCCCGAAACGCAAAATCAAATTTTGGTGAAGTGTCGGGTCCTAGACCGATCGGTTTAGACGGTTCTGTCTTCGGGTCACGTTCGGTCCAGACCGTTCGCTCCGGATTGGTCCAGACCGATCGGTCTACGCAGACCGTTCAGTCCGGACCTGTCGGTCCAATTTAGTAAATCCCGACGTCTGGACCGATCGGTCCAGACCTGGACCGATCGGTCTGGAACAATTTTCGGACCTCACACATTACTTCTAGACCGACCGGTCTACGTCTAGACCGATCGGTCTGGGTTAGCTGGACCGATCGGTCCAGACCTTCTGGACCGGTCGGTCTGTCCTCCGCTCCACCGGGATTTTCTCGTCTCTTCCCGCGCATTCGTCCTTTCCTGTGTATGTGACCTTGTAGGCTCATCCGATATAGCAGTATAACACGAAATCTCTTATTTCGGTTACACAAGTCATAGGCAGTCTCTAGCAAGACACTATGACTACCTATCTCGAATAGAGTTTGTTC
>NW_010969447.1:931-3161 GCF_000463585.1 Tarenaya hassleriana | reverse complement strand
TAGAACCTTTATGAGACTATGATATCAAATATCATTGCATACTCGTCTCATCTGTACCTTTAAGTCTCAAGTCAAACTTGACAACCTAACCTAAGGTAAATCATATTCAAGCTGTGGGAACCATGATTTCCCACCTTGCCTCACAAAGATAATCCGGCACGCTCAGCTTTGGCATGATCCGTGTTACGGACGATGGATGCCTTGACAAGTGCTCTAGTAATGGAAGGTACACACTTAGCATTACATAAAAGGGATTTTTAAAACCACACTTAGATCAAACATCTACTTTCAAGCTATGAGAACCACCATTTCTCCATCTTGCCTCACCAAGATAATACGGCACACCCAACTTTGGCATGGCCTATGACACGTATAATCGAGGCATTGACAAGTGCTTTACTCGTAGAGCTCCTAGATCCAACCGGTTTCTATGCAACGATTGTACAAATCAAATCAAGGATCAACCATTGTTCCTTGATCAGATGTATTAAATAATCTGAATAGATCATCCGTTCGATTATATAATCGCAATCCTGAAGCTCCCACTCAATCAAGCATATCTAATATCTTGATTAAGTTACATGCATTCATTCACTATGGACCATCCAAACGAATGAATCATGCTATTCTGAATCACAGTTGATCGGGTTAAGCAACGATTGCTCAAATCAGATCCTGAAACGAAGAACCAAAATTTTTTGTCTAACCTCGAGACGTGGACCGATCGGTCCAGGCTTGGACCGATCGATCTACGTGAATCGGTTTACACAGTCCAGAACGGTCTAGACCTTTCTGTCTGTACGTCCAGACCGTTCAGTCTTGGTCCAGACCGATCGGTCCACACGTGTGGACCGTTCAGTCCAGACCTATCGGTCCAACCGACCCACGAAACCCTAGACCGATCGGTTCAGAGGACAGACCGATTGGTCCAGGCGAAAACGTGATCAGATCTCGTTTTCGTCGTTTCTGTCCCGTTTCAGACCCGAATTCGATCCGGTTTTCGCCTGCGAACTCAGAATTCGAACCTCTTGCAATTATGCAACAATGAACAGAAAATCTAATCTAGATCCACAATCAAATTATGCATAGCGTCAAAGTAAACACGGATTCAAACGATTCAAATCCTATAACGTGCGTGATCGGGTTCTAACAAAATCATACAATGAAACCAGGCTTTGATACTACTGTTGGGTTTTCTGGGATCTCTAGAGCGAATCTAATTCCAAAGAGATCGGTTCTAGGGTTTGCGCAGCGGATGTAAAACAAAATTTTATAAAACCCTAAAACCTATCATGCATGATCTTGTAGAAACGTTAGAACGCATACCTCAATCGATCTGGGGCCTGTATCAATCGAAGAGTTCGTCTGATCACTAAAGACAGGAAGAATACCTCGCCCTCTACATGTATCCATACGGCGGAAAGGATTCCAACGGTTGAAACTCGTCTGCTAGGAGTGAAGAACGCTTTCTTCTTTGCGCAAGGGTTTCAGGGATTTAACTTTTGGTTTTTCACTCTCAAAAACCTCTCAAAAGAGTCTGAAAGTCATGGCAAAGAACTTTAGAGGCGTTCCACAAGGTTCCTTACCCTTAAAACCCTAATTTGGGCGAGATAAGGAAATCCCGACGTCTGAACCGATCGGTCCGGGTCTGGACTGATCGGTCTGGAGCTTATTACGTGTGGACCGATCGGTCCAGGGCTCTGGACCGATCGTTCTGGAACCATTTCTAGACCGACCAACATTTGGACGTCACCTCTAGACCGATCGCTCTAAGTCTGGACCGATCGTTCTGGGCTGGCTGGACCGACCGGTCCAGACCTCTGGACCGAACGATCTGGACTCCGCTCCACCGGGAATTTTTCGTCTTTTCTCGCGCGTTTGTCCTTTCTTATGTGTGTGACCCTGTAGACTCATCCGATATAGCAGTATAACCCGAAATCTCCATTTTGGTTAAACAAGTCATAGGTGGTCTATAACAAGACATTATGACTACCTATCTCGAATAGAGTTTGTTCGTGAACTGGGATCTCTAAAGTGAATCTTATTCCTAAGAGATCGATTCTAGGGTTTGCGCAGCGGATGTAAAACAATTTAATAAACCCTAGAACCATGCTTTTATTGAATCGTAGAAACGTTAGAACGCTTACCTCAATCGATCTGGGGCCTATATCAATCGAAGAATTCGTCTGATCACGAAAGGGAGGAAGAACACCTCGCCCTCTACACGTAT
>NW_010969447.1:0-921 GCF_000463585.1 Tarenaya hassleriana | reverse complement strand
TCCCATCTTGACTATCTACAATCCAACACATGATTCGTGTCGTACCTGATACATGCCTTTATAGTCCTCCTGTTACGCAGGACATTTGACGCATTCAAATTACGCAACTCCTCATGTTAGATTCCGTAGATATCTCAGGTCATAGGATCCAATCATGGAACCATCATTTGAGATTCAAGTCATGACGCTAGTCCGTGTGACAATCTCATGCGGGTCAATCCGGTATTCCGTTCTCTAACGAATACCTATGATTGTGATCGTATCCAATACCTATGATCATCTATATGATCATCAATCATACATCATACTAGTCTTAGTATATCATTATTCCCCATAATGACATATGACTAGAGAGTTTAGTATTGTTCATAACAATACATGGACTTCATAAATATTAAGTATGCACAACATGTAATGAATAAAACACTCATCCATAAACCATAGAAAATGTCAATACATCAAATGTATCAAAATAAAGCTCGCAAAACAGTACATCATAGAGCACTAAACCAACACCTACAAGAAACTCACCCTAGAGTTTCTATCCAGTTACCACTATTACCTGCCAGTTCATGGGCCTATTGAGAAATGATGTTGCATTTTCAAGATTCAGAACAAAGACCACAGGCTTAGTACATGCCAGGTAGCAGACATCTTGGGATTGCCTTTTGGGAAAACTTATGAGTTCCCTCATGTGCGTTCAGAAACACTCCAGGAACTGGGAAGAGATCGTTGTCGGAGAGTATGGGACTGTCAAGGAAGCGAAACGCATTAGGCATCCCGTACTCAGATTTCTGCATCTGTTTCTTGCGAGCTGCATGTTCGCTAGAACACCACCAGATGAGATAGAAGTCGAAGAATTAAAGACCTCTACTTTGGAGATGACTGGGGAGTCGGGAAGGTGGACTTGGCATCTCGTAT
>NW_010969446.1:608282-611256 GCF_000463585.1 Tarenaya hassleriana | reverse complement strand
TAATATGCGGCTATGGCAAGTAGGATCCTGATGGACTTCAGCATAACTACGGGCGAAAAGGTCTCATCATAGTCAATACCATGAATTTGACGGAATCCTTTCGCCACAAGTCGTGCCTTATACGTGTGCACGTTGCCATCCATGAAGTGATTTAACCCTAATTCGGTTTAATTTCGGAAAAACTGAAGCCCGGAACGGATGGTCCAGAGATACACGCGGACCGTCCGTTCCAGCACGTGGAACGGACGTTCCGCTCACGTGGACCGTCCGGTCTGGTTCGGGCGGACCGTCCGTTCTGGACTTTCTGGTCCGTCCGTTCCAGCCCCTTCCGTCTCGGTTTTTCGTCGTTTTCTCTCGTGCATTTGTCCTTCCCTGCGTGTGTGACCCTGTAGGCTCATTCGACATAGCAGTATCACCCGAAATCCCCATTTATGGTATACAAGTCATAGGCGGTCTCTAGCAAGACACTATGACTACCTATCTCGAATAGAGTTTGTTCGTGATCATACGAACCCTAGTGATGATTCCGGCTGATGATCCTTTTGTATCGCGATATCATATGTCGAACATAAGGCATGGACAAGCCACCTTATCTGATTCGACTGCTTTCTCGTTCACTGAGTTTGACTGTCTGAAATAGACGACGTTCGTCTATAGTGCGGCCACACATTTCTACAGTCTTGCTCACACGAGGGGCCCAGCGATATCTCTCTCTTTTATGAGAGGTACAAATCCCGTCTTGACTATCTACAATCCAGTACATGATTCGTTTCGTACCTGATACACGCCTTTATAGTTCTCCTGTTACGCAGAACGTTTGACGTATTCAAAGCACGCAACTCCTCATGTTGGATTCCGTAGATATCTCAGGTCTTAGGATCCAATCATGGAATCGTCGTATGAGATTCAAGTCATGACGCTAGTCCATGTGACAATCTCATGTGGGTCAATCCAGTATTCCGTTCTCCAACGAATACCTATGATCGTGATCGTATCCAATACCTATGATCATCTGTGTGATCATCAATCACACATCATACTAGTCTTATTATGTCGTTATTCCCATAACGACATAAGACTAGGGAGTTTAGTATCATTCCTAATGATACATGGATTTCATAACAGATCTAGTATGCAAGAACATGTAATGAATCAAATACTCTCATAAAACCATAGAAAGTATCAATACATCGAATGTATCTGAACAAAGCTCATAATCAGTACATCATAGAGCACTAAACCAACAATCTCCCACTTGCTCTAATCATGAACTGCTAAACATCTAATGCCCATATCCCTAACATGACCCTCATGCTTCGACGAAGGGAGAGGCTTCGTCAATGGATCGGCAATGTTGTCATCTGTCGACACTCTTCAAATGTGTACGTCTCCTCTGTCTATGATCTCCCTGATGAGGTGAAATCGTCTGAGTATGTGTTTGGATCGTTGATGGGATCTGGGTTCTTTCGCTTGTGCGATCGCTCCATTGTTGTCACAATACAGAGCAATGGGGCTATCAGCACTCGGAATGACACCCAAGTCACCAGCAAACTTTCTGATCCAAACAGCTTCTTTTGCTGCGTCCGACGCTGCAATATACTCAGCTTCTGTAGTAGAATCTGCAACGGTCGCCTGCTTGGAACTCTTCCCGCTAACAGCGCCTCCGTTCAAGCAGAAAACATAGCCAGACTGCGATCTGTAGTCATCCGGGTATGACTGGAAACTCGGTGTAACCTCTTACAGCGAGCTCGTCTTCCAATCCACCGTATACCAAGAATACATCCTTAGTCTTTCTCAAGTACTTTAGGATGTTCTTGACGGCGATCCAGTGCGACTCACCTGGATCTGACTGGTATCTACTCGTAATGCTCAACGCGTAGGATACATCCGGTCGAGTACAAAGCATGGCATACATGATGGATCCAATTGCCGAAGCATATGGAATCCGATCCATGCGTTCTCGCTCATCAGGTGTCGTAGGACACTGACTCTTGCAGAGAACTGTGCCACTGCTCATCGGTAAGGTTCCTTTCTTGGAATCTTGCATCTTGAACTGTTTCAAGACCTTATCGATGTAAGTATTCTGACACAATCCTAGAAGACGCCTCGATCTATCTCTATAGATCTTTATTCCTAGAATATAGGCCGCTTCTCCTAGGTCCTTCATAGAAAACTGTGTTCCTAGCCAAGACTTAACGTCTTGCAAGGTAGGAACGTCATTCCCTATAAGGAGAATGTCATCCACGTACAGCACCAGAAAAACTACTGTGCTCCCACTAACCTCCTTGTAAACACATGGCTCGTCCTCGTTATGTGAGAAACCAAACTTTTTGATTGTCTCATCAAAGCGAAGGTTCCAGCTCCTCGAAGCCTGCTTCAGTCCATAAATGGACCTCTGAAGCTTGCACACCATCCTCGGGTTCCTTGGATCGACAAAACCTTCGGGTTGTGTCATGTACACATCCTCGGTCAAATTCCCGTTAAGGAACGCGGTCTTGACATCCATTTGCCATATCTCATAGTCATAATATGCGGCAATGGCAAGTAGGATCCTGATGGACTTCAGCATAAAGACGGGCGAAAAGGTCTCATCATAGTCAATACCATGAATTTGACGGAATCCTTTCGCCACAAGTCGTGCCTTATACGTGGGCATTTGTCTTCTTCTTGAAGATCCATTTGCATCCGATGGGTTTTATCCCTTCAGATGCATCAACCAGAGTCCATACTTGGTTGTCTGACATGGATTGCATCTCGGACTTCATAGCCTCGCGCCATTTCTCGGAATCCGGACTCGCCATAGCCTCTGGGTATGTAGTAGGCTCGTCATGTTCTAGTAACATGAGTTCCTCACTGCCGGTTGTGACTCAACCTTTGACGAGTGAACCTCGGAGATCAGACAGGATTCGCCAAGAGCCAGCGAGATATGGATTTCTCGTGACTGGGAATGAGGAACTCATGTTATTAGAACATG
>NW_010969446.1:608028-608272 GCF_000463585.1 Tarenaya hassleriana | reverse complement strand
ATAAGTTATCCTCCAAATCTGATAAGTGTTTATTTGTAGGCTACCCTAAGGAAACTAAGGGTTACTACTTCTACATTCCGGCAGAGAACAAGGTCTTCATTGCCAGGAATGCGACTTTTATGGAGCGAGAGTTCGTCTCCAAAAGAGTCAGTGGGAGTAGGATCGAACTTGAGGAAGTTCGAGAGCAGCAAGTAGACGCTGAGCCGAGTGAACAAGTTGAAGAAGTTCAACCTGTTTCACTGCC
>NW_010969446.1:596534-605450 GCF_000463585.1 Tarenaya hassleriana | reverse complement strand
CCCCAATGCATCATTTTCTAACCATATTTTAAGAGGGTCGCTATATATATATATATATATATGATATTGCCACTAGAGAAAACACAAACGTGCATCTAATATTGTTCCCAAGAGACGATCATCAATTAGCTCAAAAGCTTCTGTATCATACTATCAAGATTCAAGATTTACACTCACAACGGAGAGTATAGGTCGGAGATTGGAGAGAGTGGCGGAGAGCGGCGTGGAATCGGAGAAGAAGAAACTGAAGGCCAAACTCGGAGGAGAGATCTTGTCGGAGGAACAGATTCTTTCGGTCCAGACAATGTGCGAAGAGATTGTCGGCCAATTCTTCGAAGCTCCGACGGAGTACTTGAGAAGCGGAGGATGCTGCCATTCGAAATTCGGTGATAGGGTCAGCGATTTGGAACTTTTTGCCGACATTCTTGAAGAAACGTGTCTCTTCTAACCCTAGTTTTTTGTTTTTGTTTTTATTCCCTCCTATGATTTTTTTTTGGTTTTATATTGCTGTCAACGTGTTGCTTGATTCGAATCTATTCAAAAAAATCTATTGTGTGTTGTTGATCGTGTGTTGATTGCAGTGTGTGTACGTTCCCATTTTGATCTGAATTCAATCGACTTTCATATGCTCCTGCTGTGTACGATTGACTGTTCGTGTTCCCTTGTAATAGTTTGCACTTGCTCGAATCTGAATCTAGGATTGCACGTTAGACAAATCTGTTAAACAATTGCAGAATTTGTTTCGAATCTATTTCTGCTCTATCGAATTCTGATCATGTTCTGTTCGCATCTTGCTGTGTGTACCGTTGTTGTAAATCCTGTCTAATTTTTGCTGATCGTTGGCACGTGATTGCATGTTACTTGATGTCAAATGCTGCTGTGTTTTCGGGTGCGAATCTGTTCATGTTGATCGCAACCTGTTTTCGGTTGTTGCGTTGTTTCAAGTGTTTGGTTGTTGCTGCATGTCTTTTCTCTTTTAATCAATTCAAGCACGAAATCTGGGTTGATTTTGTATGATTAAGTGACTATTCATCTTCCTTGGCTTGAAATTTCAATCTGTTTGAAATAGTTTAAATCTTACCGAAGTGTGTAGCCACTTGAGTGTTCCCCTGTTGATTGCATCGTTTGAGATTGCACATCTAATCCTTCTGTTTTCGTGAGCAACTTGTTTGCATGTTGAGTGTGATCGTGTCTATGCCTCTACTTATTCGTACATGAGAAGGACTGCGCGTTATTATCATTAGAATCTGCCGAGCATCGTTTGACACACACACGTTGAATTCGTTATTTATTAACGTTGTTGTTTGCACGGTGTTTGTTTTGTTACATCATATTTGTACGTTGAATAGGACTGCACGTTTTTTTATTAGAACTTGACAAAGACTTCTTGAATAAGTGCGTGTTGCTTGTTGCACGCACTGTACGTGTCTCTTTGGTACAACCTTGTACGTGCGTGATTATCCCGTGTTAGCTACGTTATCTTCGGTTTTGACTAAGTGTTTCACATGTCGATATCTATTGCTCCTTGTTCGAATCTACACATTTAGAGCTGTCTGACATCTTGTCTAAACCTCGTTTGCCTGCCATTTCGGAGATTTCCTAACTTCTGAATAATAATGACTAGCGAAAGGGTTAACAACGAGTCTCCGAAAGGAACAATGTTTCAAATGTTACAACAAATTCAAGATCGCCTCACACGACTTGAGCAGGAGACTCGGCCCGTAGAATCTGCGAGGGCCTCAAACCACCGCCCGTATAATGAACTAAGGGCTGGTCGAAAATCTAAGTCGTCCTTATTTACGGGAGAAGAAAACCCGGAAGTTTATCTCGAGTGGGAGCGGCAAATGAATAACATCTTTGAGTGTTACTCCTGGTCGAACCAAAGAAAGGTCCAATACGCGGCTGCCCATCTTGCGAAGAATGCTCTCATGTGGTGGGAACAAAAGGAGATCAAATACCGACGAGCACATTATGATCTGGTTTCCACTTGGAAAGAGATGAAAATCCTCATGCGGAAAAGGTATGTACCCCCGACATTGTCTCCGTGAATTACAATATAGATTTGATAACATCATGCAGGGAGACACAACGGTTGAGGACTTCTACAGAGAATTTGAGCAGCTCGCTGCGTACTTAAGAATCGACGACGATGAAGAAGAACTCATGATGCATTTCCTAGGAGGCTTACAAAAACGAATTGCTAGAAAGGTAAAACAAGTGTACCGTGACTTGGAACATCTTGTGCATACGGCGATTCAAGTAGAGCGACAAATTGATAACACGCAATATACATAATTTTGACATGCATTCATCTGACGTATTTATCTAGTTTTACATCATTAGGAATGTTCAATTGCGTGTTTAGCCTTGATTCTCGCTTGGTTAGTATATAATTGCAGATACAAGCAATAGAAGCGAAATAAAGGACAAAACCCCCGGAAAAGAACGAGCTATGACGTTACACACGATCGTGTCAATTGTACTCACCCGATCGTGTCTCATCATCCAGAAAACCACAATCAGATCGAGAGTTCACCCAATCGTGTCACACCCCAACACACGATCGGGTCGTTTCGCCAAGATAAGAGAAGTTTTGAAGTCTCACCCGATCGTGTCACGTACCAACACACGATCGGGTCAAGTCGCGAAAAATCAGACACTAGAATCACTTGACTCGCACGATCGTGTCCTCTGGACTCACACGATCGTGTCACTTGCGGGACCTTTGAGGAATATTTCCAAATCAAGGCAGAAGAGAGGAAGTTAACTAGGGTTAGCCTCCCAGGGGAGAGACATTCAGTCTTTTCACAGAAGACAGACCTAGAGCATACAAAAAGGTGGAGATTATCAGGAAGCAAGAGATCGGAGTAGAAGACGGGGATCACGAAGCCGAGAAATCGACTAAGAGTTTCTTCCTTATTCTATTTTACGATGTTTTGTTGTATGGATATGAACCCTGTCAACTCGATGTTTAGCGAGTAGTCGCATAGCTGTAGGTTAGGGATTTGCTATGTAGGGATCTTTGGTTTTTAATTCTAGACTTTGTGGATCTATTTATTCCATTCAGTTTATTGAATTGTTCTTAATGCTTTTGATCTCGTTGGCCACTTGGTTGAATGAACTTAGGGTTTTAATTCACATAGACATATGAGATTCTAACCTGGAACTAATTCAATAAATAGAACAGGTATCACATCGGGAGATGGGTATTTGCCTAGGAATTATGATAGTGTTCGCTCATGCATCCAGAGTTTTAGACTATTGAATCGGAAGATTAGTAGGATTAAACCTGGATAGTGAGATTAGACTTGGAAGAGTTAATCTCTACCTTAGAGCTTGAATTCTCTGAATTGGATAGATAAACCACTAAGTTTGCATCCTTTGAAAGATCCTTGTATGTAAAGCAATCCCGAAATCCTGCAGTGTTCATCATTCATAGTCTTTAGAACCGTTTTATTATTTGCTTTGCTACGCTTCCCACTCTCATATTATCTCCTCTGGATCTAGATTTGGATTGAGATTTGATTCCGTTGTTTGTTTGTCCATGTGTTCGACCCTAGCTACAACAATCGATCCGTACACTTGCGGAATTTGTTGAGTCTAGGAATTTATCACTTGATCGAAATTTATATACCTAGATTTGCGACATCAAGTTTTTGGCGCCGTCGCCGGGGACAATTTAGGCAGGGTTTTCTAGTGCATGACCAAAAGTGATGGGACGTCAGACCTAGTGCCTTTTGATCCTGAACTTGAAAGGACCATTACTCACATCCATCGACAGAAGAGGCAAATGGAGAACGATCGAGATCTTGCTTTTTCCAGTGATGCCGAAGGCAATGTTGACTCAACTTTCGCTCAATACAACACGCCGAAGCACACCGAGCTTATGGCCGCTATATGACTGCCGACCATCGATATGACTCGTTTTGAGCTTAACCCAGCTATCATTTAGATGCTTAGCAATAATTCCTTCCGGTGTAGGCCAAACGAAGACCCGAACGCACATCTTACGCGTTTCAAGATGATGTGTCGCTCGATCAAAAGAGAGGCCAGGGTGACGGACGATGACCTCCGTCTACTCGCTTTTCCCTAGACTCTCATGGATGCTGCACTGGAATGGCTATACGACTTAGCCCATGATTCTATCCATAGTTGGGATCAATTGGAAGTTCAGTTCATGATGAGGACATCGAAGCTAGCAACATGGACGAGGACGGGAGCTTAACGGAAGGGGCTCTAGAAGATGTTCAAGACTTGACCCATCAGGTGTCAAGACTCTTGTCGGATGATCATAACGTCACAAGATCATTCAAAGCCGCGAGAACGGGATTTGACGTGCACAACGCGAAGGCTCCCCGAGCAAGCCATAGAACCGAGCCTCCTCTCACTCGTGTTAGAGCTCGAGCCCTCCTTATCACGTTAACAAAGGCCGTCACTCATGTTCTTCACGGAGTCCGGGATCACGACGCGAACACCTCCCTTTTCGGCCAAGACTTAACCCGTAACGTCTCCTCCATCATGGCCGACAGCTATTGGGCTCAAAGATGACTTCAAGCCAGCCCATGAGCTGTCCATTTCAGCCCAAGAACAAATCAAGGCCCAGCCCATTAGTCCATTAAATTCCAACAGCTTTTTTCTTCCTAACCACTTTATTAAATGACAATTAGGCTCCTTCCCTTGCATGAAGACTTGCATTTATTGTTGTTTTCCTATAAAAACTACCTAGATTTCTTTTGTAATCAGATTTCATCCTTTTGATTTAAATATTTTCGAATTGAGATTGAGCCAAGACTCTCTCCCTATCTTTGTTGGTTTTTCTGACAATCTCTTTCGGTTTGTCCGAAATTCCCGAGCTCGGTGTGTCCGGCTCACCCTTCGGTTTGTCTGAATCCATACTCGCCATCTTCCCCTTCGTTTCCGCCATCCATCATCTGATTCTCTCTTGAATTCGAGTGTCACTTGAGTGAGCCGGTGATTGAGAGAGTTTCCCATAAAACCCCTTCGATTACCACCGTTTGTTCGTGAGTTCGAGTGCCGCTATACGCGAGCCGGTGATTGCGATCAGACTTGCTTCCATCCTCCTCTGTGCGTGCATCATTTTGGTATCAGAGCTTGCTGGAGCCATAGGACGTTCCCGGGGTGAAATCTATCCTTTTATAATTTCTGTTTTATCATTTGTTTGAGTTTCATTGAAAAACCGAAAAACAATCCCGAAAAATCTGAGTTGTGTTGCTACGAGTTTTCAGGTTGTAAACGAGAGTTTCGAGCGAGATTCACGAGCCTTAAGCGCAGTTAAATCACGGTGATATCTCTCTTTGACCGAGCTTGATCCATTGTTTTGTGATTAACGATTTGGCTATGTGATTGTTGACTGTTCATCTTCCAAAATCAGATTTGTGTGATCACTTCGCTTGCTTGGTAGATCAAACAGCTTGTGTGAAGAACACTTGTGAATCATTTGCACGTTTAAGTGTGTCTAGAATCGTGTTATCCTTGCTCACGTTGATTGAAATATCATTTGAAATATGCAACCGAAAAATCTGTTTTAAGCGTGATTACGGCGAACCGTTGATTGTTATCACTCGTTCATTTTTTTCGCTTCGATTGCACGTTTGTCTTGCGTGTTTGCTGTTCATTCTTGAGTAAACCTATCCTGTACAATGTGTATTGAAACGTGTTGATCGCTGGTCGTAAATTATTAGCACTTGGTTTGATATATCGCACATTGTTATACGTTATTTACTCGCATGTTGCTGATCGACTTTGTATCGCACGTTGTGTTTCTTCCATCGTTGGCTGTTGTTCGATTGTACGTGATTGATAGGGTACGTACAGATTGCACAGTGCATGAATTGCTCGTTGATAATCACGTCTACTCTTTCCGTTCTTGCACGCCAAGTGTTCGATTGATTGCGCGAAAAATCTGTTTGTCGTTGCTTAGTTGAATCCGTGTGTGGAATAGGTTTGATTGCACGTTTTAGCTTGTACACGACATTGTTGCACATTGAATGTTTCTGCTATATTTGTTTGGACTTAGTGCTGCACGTTTCGTGACCTAGCATGCTTGTTTGAGACTGTTTGAATACAAGTGTGTATTGCTTGATTGAGTGCACAAGAACTGCGAGTAAAACGAGTGCAAGAGCGTAAGTCAATATGTCTACAAAACGGGCCAACATAGAATCTAGTGAGAGCGTTATGCTTCAAATGTTACAACAGATTCAAGATCGCCTCACACAACTTGAGCAGGAGACCCGACCCATAGAATCTGCGAGGGCCCCAAATCATCGCCCGTATCATGAACTAAGGGCTGATCCGAAATTCAAATATTCCATTTTTACGGGAAAGAAAGATCTCGAGGAATATCTCGAGTGGGAGCGCCAAATGGATGCCATTTTCGAATACTATTCCTTGTCGAACCGAAGGAAGATTCAATACGCAGCGGCCCAACTCGCGAAGGATGCTCTCACATGGTGGGAACGAGAAGAAAGCAATCGACGCCGTGCACATTATGATCCGGTTTCCACTTGGAAGGAGATGAAAATCCTCATGCGAAAAAGGTATGTCCCTCGACATTGTCTTCGTGAATTGCAATATAGATTGGATAACATCATGCAGGAAGACAAGACAGTTAAGGGATACTTCAAAGAATTTGAACAACTTCTCAATTACTTGGAGATTGATGGCAACGATGAAGCAATCATGACACACTTCCTCGATGGCTTGCAAGACCGAATCGCTAGAAAGGTAGAACAAGAGCTATATAATGATTTGCAGGATCTTGTGGATGTGGCGATTCACATAGAGCAACAAATGGACAAAAGGGCGACAAGGAGGCCCAGACAAGCACAAAAACCTCTAAGCCATAGCTTTGTCAAAATCGAAGACAAAGATAAGGCAAAGAATCATGATGCTCGATACAAGGAGGAATCAACCGTATCTTCAAAGGCAGTCACGCACTAGGTAACAAAACGTTTTCCTCATATATTAATCATAAACGTGAGGTTATTTGTTCTAAGTGTAGGGACCAAGATCATTTGGCACGAGAATGTCTCAACCAACGAGAAATCATCATCGAGGATGACGGGGAATCAAAGTCCATAGTTGAGGCTGTGGTAAATCTTGAAGAGACGTATGAGGTTATGTCCAAGAAGGAAATAGATAACGTGAACGAAGAGAAAGAGGAACCGGTCGAAGATCCCGACCTCATGATAAAAGAAGTACCCAAAAATTATGTGAATGCAAATGGAGATATGCATGGCGTCAAGAAAGAGGCATTCGGAGTCAAGGAAATCATTGAAGACTCCAACAACACGAAAGAGATGGAAAGCAATGAAGCCGATAAATCAGAGAATGTGATAGTAGGCGAGAACTTGAACGAAGTCAAACGGGACATAGGAATGATACGATTGGATTGGTTTGAACAAATAAAAGTCACATCCAAGAAAGAAAATGATGGCTTCAAGGTAGTAAGCAAACCTTCGACGATGACGAATGACATCACCAACGACCGCACTTGCATCATAAGTCAAAAACTTGGAGCAATCGGTAATTTCGTTCCTACTTTTATTCTTGTGTATGATTCATATTTTGATGAGTATGTTATGAATCTTGAGCTTCAAATGCAAACTTTCCAAACGGATTACTTCTATAAAGTTCTCAAGGGATATACATACTACACTAATGAGGTTGTTTTTCTAGATCTTGTTAATTGTTCGCAAGTACTACATTTTGATGAAAGGGTCAAAGAAGTGCAAGAAGAGGCAACTACGTGCATTTTCCAAGATCAAATTCTGCATGTCAAGAGTATTCCTTACCATCAACTCAATGGGCATCCAAGAAGCATGATCACTTTAATGCCCATGGAACCAAAGAAGGACGCACCATTCAAACGAGGAAGGTGTACAAATGTGGAGAACTTGATCCGTCCTTACGACACCACCAACACTCGAACACACATTTGGGTCATGTTCCTTACTCCAAGAGCCTTACGCGGTAACTTCGTTCTGATCTTTATTCTTGTTTATAACCAAAGGAAGCCATTTGATGAGAACACAAGCTGCACTAACATTGTTGTCCTAGATTTTGCTACTAGATTGCAGATCTTGTGCATGGTCGAAAAGAAGATTAAGGCAATTCCAACATTGACCATCGAAAGCCTCATCCGAGCACACGAAGCCAAATACTTTTATCATCAATGCATGGGTGATTCAAGGATTAGAACTGCTATAAACCCAAAAACAATCAAGCAATACGAGCCATTCGATCGAGGAAGAACACGAGAAGAAGAGCAATATGATGTCGAGCACATCCGCCGAGACCAAGGTACGTATAAGGTGTCCTCTATGTTTAAGGTGGCTGATACATTTCCTTTTGTTGGAGAAAATAGAATTTCGAGGGCGAAATCTTCGCAAGGGGGAGGGAATGATGAGGACATCGAAGCTAGCAACATGGACGAGGACGGGAGCTTAACGGAAGGAGCTCTAGAAGATGTTCAAGACTTGACCCATCAGGTGTCAAGACTCTTGTCGAATGATCATAACGTCACAAGATCATGTTGGTTTAGTGCTCTATGATGTACTGTTCATGAGCTTTATTTAGATACATTCGATGTATTGATACTTTCTATGGTTTTATGAGAGTATTTGATTCATTACATGTTCTTGCATACTAGATCTGTTATGAAATCCATGTATCATTATGAATGATACTAAACTCCCTAGTCTTGTGTCGTTATGGGAATAACGACATAATAAGACTAGTATGATGTGTGATTGATGATCATAGAGATGATCATAGGTATTGGATACGATCACAGTCATAGGTATTCGTTGGAGAACGGAATACTGGACTGACCCGCATGAGATTGTCACATGGACTACCGTCATGACTTGAATCTCATATGGCGATTCCATGATT
>NW_010969446.1:595830-596441 GCF_000463585.1 Tarenaya hassleriana | reverse complement strand
GTATATCAGGTACGAAACGAATCATGTACTGGATTGTAGATAGTCAAGATGGGATTTGTACCTCTCGTAAAAGAGATAGATATCGCTGGGCCCCTCGTGTGAGCGAGACTGTAGAAATGTGTGGCCGCACTATAGACAAACGTCGTCTGTTTCAGACAGTCGAACTCAGTGAATGAGAAAGCAGTCGAATCAGATGAGGTGGCTCGTCCATGCCTTATGTTCGACATATGATATCACGATACAAAAGGATCATCAACCGGAATCATCTCTGGCGTTCGTAAAGATCACGAACAAACTCTATTCGAGATAGGTAGTCATAGTGTCTTGCTAGAGACCGCCTATGACTTGTATATCCGAAATAGAGATTTCGGGTTATACTGCTATATCGAATGAACCTACAGGGTCACACACGCAGGGAAGGACAAAACGCACGAGAAAACGACGGAAAAACCAAGACGGAAGAGTCTGGAACGGACGGACCAGAAGTCCAGAACGGACGGTCCACCGTGCCAGACCCGAGGTCCAAGAATACTCACAGACCGTCCGTTCTAAGTGTTGGAACGGACGGTCCGTGTTGAATGCAGACCGTCCGTTCTGGCTTTCCGGGAAGG
>NW_010969446.1:593831-595708 GCF_000463585.1 Tarenaya hassleriana | reverse complement strand
AGAGACTTAAAAGAGCCGACTTTTGGCAGAAAAGAGAGAGTTTTTGGAGATCCAAAAACGAGTTCTAAGTCTCGAGATTTCTCGGTGCACATATCGAATAGAGATTCGAGTCCTAGCAGACAAGTTCCAAGCGTTGGAATCCATCCCGAAGTGTGGATACGTGTAGAGGGCGAGGTATTCTTCCTGCCTTTCGTGATCAGACGTGTTCTTCGATTGATACAGGCCCTGGATCGATTGAGGTAAGCGTTCTAACGTTTCTACGATTCATTAGAAGCATGGTTCTAGGGTTTATTAAATTTTTGTTTTATATCCGCTGCGCAAACCCTAGAATCGATCTCTTAGGAATAGGATTCGCTCATGAGATCCCAGGAAACCCAACAGTGTTATCAGAGCCTGGTTGCTCTGTTTTGATTTCGTAGAACCCGATCACGCATGTTTTAGGATTTGAATTGTTTGAATCCATGCTTGCTATGATATCTATGCATGTTTGATTATTGAATCTAGTGTAGATTGCATGTTTCATGTTGCATAGAGTGCAGGAGTTCGAATTTTTGGTGTACAGAAGAATTCGGATTAGTTTCGGGTCTGATCGGGGCCAAGAACGCGGGGAAACGTGATCTGATCACGGAGACCTACCCTAGACCGTCCGTTTTGGGTAAGCCAGACCGGACGGTCCAAGGGTGACAGACTGATTGGCACATAACGGAAGGTTAGACCATCCGTTCTGCCATGCATAACGTCCGTTCTACTAGGCGGAACGTCCGTTCTGGCTTCTGAAGTCGAGACTGAACGTTCTGACATCCTGGAACGTCCGTTCTATCTTTAGAACGGAAGGTCCGAGTCCGAAGTCCAGATTCCGAAATTTTTCGTTTTCTAGATCTGATTACGCAACCGTTGCTTAATATGATCAACTGTAACTCAAATAGACATGATTTATTCTTATGGATGGTCCATAGTGAATGAATGCATGTAACTTAATCGAGATATTAGATATGCTTGATTGAGTGGGAGTTTCGAGATTGGGATTACATAATCGAATGGATTGTCTATTCGGATCATGTTAATCACTGCACAGAAACTGGTTAGATCTAGAAGCTCTATAAGTAAAGCACTTGTCAAGGCCTCGATCGTACGTGTCATGGGCCATGCCAAAGCTGGGTGTGCCGTATTATCTTGGTGAGGCAAGATGGAGAAATCGTGGTTCTCATAGCTTGAAAGTAGATGCTTGATCTAGGTACGGTTTTGAAAATCCCTTATTTATGTAATGCTAAGTGTATACCTCCCATTACTAGAGCGCCTGTCAAGGCATCGATCGTCCGTAACACGGGTCATGCCAAAGCTGAGCGTACCGGATTATCTTTGTGAGGCAGGGTAGAAAATCGTGGTTCTTACAGCTTGAATATGGTTTATCTTGGGTTAAGTTGTCAAGTTTTGACTTGAAATTTAATGGTACAGATGAGACAAGTATGCAATGATATTCGATATCATAGTCTCATAAAGGATCTAAGAGTCATATTAGATATGATTGACATTAGATGTCTACCTAAATAGCATAAGACTGAGTGTAAAAACTTGTTCTTATGTGAAATACGGATCTTAGTCCTATATAGAAAATTATTGTAGGGTTAGTTTTCTTTATGGGAATATAGCTCATCTTTGCATCTATGTTGTCATTGTTTGATGATGGACTAGCTGGTGGTAGATCATAGGTATTAGACACTCATTGATGATGGACTAGCTGGTAGTAGATCATTAATAGAATCTGCATTTGTTTTGTTCATTCTGTTTTGTCTCTTTTGTAAGGACATGGCGTCAACCGGTAGCGTACCGAGTTTGACGATGCGATCTATCCTTGAGAAGAATAAATTGACTGGGAC
>NW_010969446.1:585826-589286 GCF_000463585.1 Tarenaya hassleriana | reverse complement strand
GAGAATGGAATACTGGATTGACCCGCATGAGATTGTCACATGGATTAGCGTCATGACTTGAATCTCATATGGTGGTTCCATGATTGGATCCTAAGACCTGAGATATCTACGGATCCAACATGAGGAGTTGCGTGCTTTGAATACGTCAAACGTTCTGCGTAACAGGAGAACTATAAAGGTGTGTATCAGGTACGAAGCGAATCATGTACTGGATTGTAGATAGTCAAGACGGGATTTGTACCTCTCGTAAAAGAGAGAGATATCGCTGGGCCTCTCGTGTGAGCGAGACTGTAGAAATGTGTGGCCGCACTATAGACGAACGTCGTCTATTTCAGACAGTCGAACTCAGTGAACGAGAAAGCAGTCGAATCGGATAAGGTGGCTTGTCCATGCCTTATGTTCGACATATGATATCACGATACAAAAGGATCATCAACCGGAATCATCTCTGGCGTTCGTAAAGATCACGAACAAACTCTATTCGAGATAGGTAGTCATAGTGTCTTGCTAGAGACCGCCTATGACTTGTATATCCGAAATAGAGATTTCGGGTTATACTGCTATATCGAATGAGCCTACAGGGTCACACACGCAGGGAAGGACGAAACGTGTGAGAAAACGACGGAAAAACCGAGACGGAAGGGTTTGGAACGGACGGACCAGAAGTCTGGAACGAACGGTCCGCCGTGCCAGACCCGACGGTCCAGAACGGACGGTCCACGTGAGCAGACCGTCCGTTCTACGTGCTGGAACGGACGATCCACGTGCATTTCTGGACCGTCCGTTCCGGTCTTCAGTTTTTCCGAAATTTAACCGAAATTAGGGTTAAATCACTTTATAAAAGGGAGATTAAAAACCCTAATGAGTGAAGAGAAAAAGAGCCGACTTCAGAACACTTTTAGCAGACTTTTGGAGAGATCCAAGAGATTGAGAGTGTGATCAAAGTCCGTTTTTCTCGAAGCACAAACCGAATAGAGATTCGAGTCCTAGCAGACAAGTTCCAATCGTTGGAATCCATCCCGTGGTGTGGATACGTGTAGAGGGCGAGGTAATCTTCCTACTTTTCGTGATCAGACGTGTTCTTCCATTGATACAGGCCCCGGATCGATTGAGGTAAGCGTTCTAATGTTTCTACGATTCATTAGAAGCATGGTTCTAGGGTTTATTAATTTTTGTTTTATATCCGCTGCGCAAACCCTAGAATCGATCTCTTAGGAATAGGATTCGCTCTAGAGATCACAGGAAACCCAACAGATCATTCGAAGCCGCGGGAACGGGATTTGACGTGCACAACGCGTAGGCTCCCCGAGCAAGCCATAGAACCGAGCCTCCTCTCACTCGTGTTAGAGCAGCCCTCCTTATCACGTTAACAAAGGCTGTCACTCATGTTCTTCACGGAGTCCGAGATCACGACGCGAACACCTCCCTTCTCGGCCAAGACTTAACTCGTAACGTCTCCTCCATCATGGCCGACAGCTATTGGGCTAAAAGATGACTTCAAGCCAGCCCATGAGCCGTCCATTTCAGCCCAAGAACAAATCAAGGCCCAGTCCATTAGTCCATTAAATTCCAACAGCTTTTTTCTTCCTAACCACTTTATTAAATGACAATTAGGCTCCTTCCCTTGCATGAAGACTTGCATTTATTGTTGTTTTCCTATAAAAACTACCTAGATTTCTTTTGTAATCAGATTTCATCCTTTTGATTTAAATATTTTCGAATTGAGATTGAGCCAAGACTCTCTCCCTATCTTTGTTGGTTTTTCCGACAATCTCTTTCGGTTTGTCCGAAATTCCCGAGCTCGGTGTGTCCGGCTCACCCTTCGGTTTGTCTGAATCCATATTCGCCATCTTCCCCTTCGTTTCCGCCATCCATCATCTGATTCTCTCTTGAATTCGAGTGTCACTTGAGTGAGCCGGTGATTGAGAGAGTTTCCCATAAATCCCCTTCGATTACCACCGTTTGTTCGTGAGTTCGAGTGCCGCTATACGCGAGCCGGTGATTGCGATCAGACTTGCTTCCATCCTCCTCTGTGCGTGCATCAGTTCATGTCTAAGTTCTTTCCAACCCATCACACTTAAGCAGCTCTTTCCGGTATACATTCGTTTAAGCATGATCAAAGGGAGAGTTTACACGATGCTTGGAGAAAATACAAGGGATATCAGAAATCATACCCTCATCATGGACTCGACAAGAATTATCTGATCAACACTTTCTTCCGAGGGCTCCGCAACGATACCAAGACTTTGATCCGCGCCTCCTGCGGTGGCAGCATCCAAAATAAGTCATTCACGGAATTGGAACATCACATTGAAATGATGGCTCAAGAGGAAGACGTTCCAAGTGAATATTCTCGTGATATACCAAAAAGAGAAGGTGATCCCAGCTTGAAGATGGTGATCGATCAGTTGGCAGCACTTAATGCTAAATTTGCGAATGCCAGCTTGATTTCTACCACAGACGCCCCTACACTCCCCCAAGATGATCTCGGCATGTATGCAGTGGAAGAGAGAACCGAAGACCTCAACTACATGAACAACAACACCTACACGAACTCATATAATCCAGGGTGGAGGAATCATCCTAATCTCTCTTACAAGTCCAACAATGTCGAGAATCCTACACCAAATTGATGCGCACGCACCGAGTCTTATATTTAATACCCGATTCGTACCACTATCCGCAAGTATACGGTAGTTGTAGTACCGGGGTCGAACACGAGGACTAGGATGTATTAGTCTATCTCTAAGCTAGATTAGGTGGTCAAGTAAAAATGTGGTTTGTGGTAAGGGTCGGAATACAAGAAAGCGAGTAAAATTAACGGTTTGTAAAACGATGGTTTAAGGCGTTGTAGGTTCGGGATCCCTCATGAATCGCATGGACGGTTAGAGATGCTACAATATCTTAGGGTTTGTCTTCCAATTGGGGGTTTCAAGCACTTCCTCTAGAGCTTGTCTCTCCCGAGCTTAAACTCACTACCTAGAGAATCGATTCACCCATTTCCCAATGATCCAAATGATCTCTAGATGCATTAATGTATCCCATCATGAACCCTAAGCAAGCTAAGCCATCTCCCAATGTGAATAACTCACTCATTTGACATTTGGTTCCAAACATCATTCCCATATCCCTATGATCAATGTGTTCTACAATCATATCAATTAGGGGTTCAACCCAATCAATAGCATTAAGCACAAAACATCAAACCAATGGAAGAAAACTCAAAAGCATCATAGATAAGCATAGGTGTCCATACAAAAGTGGGGATCCCTCACCCACAACAAAGTCACTACTCCATAACTAAGGTTTCAAAACAGAAAGCAAAATGAAAAAACATGGAAAAAGAGATGAAATGCTCAAGATGGTCTTCAATGATGGTCTTCTTCTTCTCCTAGCCTCCTTGATCCCCAAAATCCCTCTTTTTCCTCTTCCAAGTCAAGTCTCTCTCCAAAGTGTGTAG
>NW_010969446.1:585077-585426 GCF_000463585.1 Tarenaya hassleriana | reverse complement strand
CCGTGTGATCAAATCTCCCCAGACTTGAGGTTTGCTCGTCCTCGAGTAAATGTGCAATTATAAAACTATCCAAGGGGTGATAAGATACAGTCGGATAACAAGTGGGAGTTTTGAGTGGATTGGTTGTACGGGTTAAAGCCGCTGCGAATGAAATCGGGTTTGGTATACTCTATCTTTTCCAATGCTCGAGCGAAATCTTATCAATGGGATTTTTATTGCTTCCTGCGGTCTAGGATGAAATAGTTCCTACTTGTCAAGCATGTCTCCTAAACACATCCCAAATGGGAACCCTAAAAGTCACTTAGCCTATAAAATGTTTTCTCTTGCCCCATTTCTTTCCTTTTTATTC
>NW_010969446.1:584066-584854 GCF_000463585.1 Tarenaya hassleriana | reverse complement strand
TTTCTAGGGCTTGTTGCTTCCTATAGGCTTCCTAACTTAGAGGTCAAATGGTGGTTTTTAGGGAGACGTTTCGTGCTTGGTTCGTAACCTCTACCCCATCTAGACTTTAGGAGACAAAATCATCCCACGTGATATTCATTCGCTCTAGGATTGGATCAGCTATTTCTACCTCGCTCGACAATCCATTCAACCCTTTAGATCAATCTAAACTTAGCTCCTAAAACCTTTCCAAAGCCAATCCTTACTCTATGTCCCCCCACATCATCATCCGGCCAAATCTTTGAGAGAAAAAACCTTATGCAAGTGTATGCAAGCATTCCTAGACCTATATGTACATGTGCAACCTATTGATGACGATCCATGCAACTGTGTGCAAAATGCAAGACTTTTTTTTTTCTTTTTTTTTGAAAGAAATGATGCATGATGTGTAGGGTTCATGGGTACGATGTGCGTTAGTGCATTCCTCCCCCCCAGACTTGAATCAAACACCGTCCACGGTGTTGACTCTCGGCTAGTGGAGAGATTCCAAAGGAGAAATAAGGAATGGAATGAAAGAGGTGAGTGTGTTACCTTTTTCGATGAGGTGGAGTTGCATTCCAATTCCTCTTTTGCGGATGTCGTAAGCCCATGAAACCTATGCAATGTGAGAGAACTAGAATTCTATGTGATGTTAGCTAAAATGAATGCAAAGGAGTGAGAGTTGAGAGAGGAGACCGAGCGGCGGGCCCTTAACAGGACCCGTGGGATGATGAATCTTGTCCGGAGTCTGTGCCGAGGTCCGATGAGAC
>NW_010969446.1:563191-572681 GCF_000463585.1 Tarenaya hassleriana | reverse complement strand
GAAAAAGGAGAAGAAATGCTCAAGATGGTCTTCAATGGTGGTCCTCTTCTTCTCCTAGCCTCCTTGATCTCCAAAATCCCTCTTTTCTTCCTCTCCAAGGTGATTTTTTTTCCAAGTGTGTAGCCTCCCCATTCTCTCTCCTCCCACTCCCCTTTTTGTGAAAGTCCAGAATTAGGTTTTTCCCTCAAAACACGGGCTTTTCCTTTTTGGGCCGATTTTGATTTCGGGCGGTCGCTCATTTTTCGGGCGGGTCGCTCATTTTTCTTCCGGTCGCCCATTTTTCAGGCGGGTCGCTCATTTTCCTCTGATACGCGAAAAAGTGAGCGACCGCTCATAAAATGAGCGACCGATCACAAAACGGGCGACCGCCCATAAAATGGGCGGGTCGCTCGTTTTGGCTGAGCTCCCCGAGCATTCTCGAATTCTTGTTCTTCCGTGCCCGCTTCGTGAGGATTCATCGTGGAGTCTTCCTGCAAGGAAAAACAAGCGAAACAACCTACCCATGGCCATCTAACGTCCTATAATGTCTAGAATGTGAGAAGAATTGTGATGCACGACGTTATAAAACCGGTGAAAAACCCGTGTGATCACAAATAACCCGAGGGTATCCCATAATTCGAATCAGAGGATTCCACCCGCTTTTGCTTTTCAATCCAGGGGTCCGAATCAGAACTCCAACTACAGAGCTCCAGGACAGGCCTTCAACAATCCTACACCTTCTGGTAATCGTGACCTTTTTCAAGATACATATGCTCTTATTTAGCAACTTATGCAGGAACAGGCAAGACGACACAGGAATTTCGCACTCAATTCGCGAGCATCGATGCCCATTTTAAACTCGTAGACAATCAGATTGCCCAGTTGGCAGCAGATTCTCAAAGACCATCCGACGCCCTTCCAGGTAAACCTGAAATCAATCCTCGCGAACACATTAATGCCATCACTTTGCGAAATGGTAAACAGGTAGACAATCGACACTCCACAATGGTCGAGCAGAGAGAGGTTTTGAATGATCATGCCAGTCCGGAAGACACACCCGAACTGGCATACATACCTCCTCCTCCTAGGCCTCCGCCGGTACCGTTTCCGTCCCGCCTAAAGAAGCACAACGAAGACGAGCAATTTGCTAAATTCGCTGAGATGCTAAAGAAACTCGAGGTAACCATGCCCTTTACTGAAGCTATTTTACAAATTTCCTCGTATACCAAGTTTTTGAAGGACATCCTGACCAAGAAGAGGGTCGTCGAGAAAGAGACCGTAGCTCTCACTGTCGAGTGTAGTGCGTTGATACAACACGAGTTATCACCCAAGCGCTCCGACCCAGGTAGTTTCTCAATCCCTTGTACGCTAGGTAATGTCTACATCGATAGTGCTTTGTGTGATTTAGGTGCCAGCATCAGTCTTCTTCCACTCTCCATCTTTAAGAAGCTGAACGTGGGTGAACTAAAACCCACTCGAATGGCCCTCTAGTTGGCTGGTCGTTCTGTTAAGTACCCTTCTGGAATTGTTGAAGACGTCCCTTTGAAAGTCGGAAATTTCTACATTCCAGTTGATTTCGTAGTTCTGGACATGGACGAAGATTCTAAGGTACCCATAATTTTAGGTCGTCCTTTCCTTAACACTATCGATGTTGTTATCCATGTTCGAGCAGGTCGCCTTACCATGAAAATTGGTGACAAGACGGTGGAATTCACTCTAGACAAAACCCTCAAGCAACCGTCATCTACAGAATCTGTTTGTTTCATTGATATCCTGGGACCTTTAGCCGAAAAGGTAATACACCAATTTCATCGTGACGATCCTTTAGAATTAAATCTTCTTTCGCAGGATAGCAACTCCGCCGCTATAGACCAGATGTGGATCTACGGGCACATTTTAGAGCATGATGAATTTTTAGGGAATATCGAATTAGACACGATCGTGTCTACCCCTCCACACGATCGTGTCATTAGTGTCTCAACTCCTAGGATAGTTCCGCAAAGTGACCCGATCGTGTCTAAGTCAACCCGATCGTGTCATCGGTACCTCAACACCCAACAAATTTCAGCAATCTAACCCGATTGTGTCTATTGCGATACACGATCGTGTCGCTCTCCCAGCTCAACACCACACGATCGTGTCTCCAGACACCACCCGATCGTCTCACACCTCAGATATCCTGCCTAGTCCAACTTCACTGCACACCAACCCTCTAGCCGTCACCGTCTCAGGTATGTCTTTCGATCCCTTGACTGGCTCTATCTTTACTGTCATAACCTCTCCCAGGTCCGATGATTGGAATCCAGACTGTGCACCGGATCTTGAACTGAAACCTCTTCCGAAAAGACTCCAGTATGAGTACCTTGGTCCCCAATCCACATACCCTGTTATCATTAATGCCGACTTGGATTCCTCCCAAGTCGATCTTTCGTTAGCAACTCTGCGCAAATACAGGAAAGTGATAGGATACACGATCGGTGATATCAAAGCCATCAGTCCATCTTTATGTATGCATCGGATTCATCTTGAAGACGAGACGAAAACTTCCATTGAACATCAATGTCGCCTCAACCCAAAGCTTCAAGAGGTAGTCAAGAAATAAGTCATGAAGCTTCTAGACGCAGGTATCATCTTTCCTATCTCCGATAACTCGCGGGTTAGCCCTGTGCAGGTAGTGCCGAAGAAAGGTGGAATGACAGTCATCAAGAACGATCGCAACGAGTTAATACCGACAAGGACTGTCACACGATGACGCATGTGCATTGATTACAGAAAACTCAACACCAACACTAGGAAAGATCATTTTCCGCTGCCATTCATTGATCAAATGCTCGAGCGTCTCGCTTTGCACTTCTACTTTTGCTTCCTAGACGGGTATTCAGGTTTCTTTCAGATCCCTATACACCCCTTTGATCAAGAAAAGACTACGTTCACTTGCCCATATGGTACATTCGCTTATAGATGTATGCCTTTTGGACTTTGTAATGCACCTGGTACCTTTCAACGCTGTATGATGGCTATCTTTTCAGATGTAATCGAGGACATAATGGAGGTATTCATGGATGACTTTTCTGTCCATGGACCCTCCTTTGATGTGTGTCTGATGAACCTTTCTCGAGTCTTAGACATGTGCTCACAGGCTAATTTGGTGCTCAACTGGGAGAAATGCCACTTTATTGTTCATGAGGGCATCGTTCTGGGACACAAAATTTCAGAAAGAGGAATCGAGGTCGACAGAGCCAAGATCGAAGTAATCGAGAAACTGCCTCCGCCTTGCAATGTCAAAAGCATCCGCAGTTTTCTCGGTCATGCGGGTTTCTACCGGAGATTCATTAAGGACTTCTCAAAGATCTCCAAACCCCTCACTAACCTGCTCTGCAAGGAAGCTACATTCGATTATACAGCTGACTGCGACGTTGCATTCCAGACCTTGAAGACAGCTCTGACATCTACTCCTATCATTCAACCGCCAGATTGGGATCTACCCTTTGAGATCATATGTGTTGCCAGTGATTATGCAGTTGGCGCAGTTCTTGGACAGCGAAAGGATAAGAAACTCCATGCCATTTATTACGCAAGCCGAACTCTGGATGATGCTCAGACGAACTACACCACGACAAAGAAAGAAATGCTTGCCATTGTCTTCGCGTTCGAGAAATTCAGATCATATCTCATCGGCTCCAAAGTGATCGTTCACACAGACCACGCTGCACTCAGGTATCTCCTGTCTAAGAAAGATGCTAAACCACGTCTTATCCGTTGGACACTACTTTTACAAGAGTTCGACTTGGAGATCCGAGATAGAAAGGGAACAGAAAACAGTGTTGCTGATCATCTATCGAGACTACAGATTCCCGAATCAATCCCAATCGACGATTCACTTCGGGACGAGCAGATCATGGCCATATCCGTACAGTCCGAAACACCTTGGTACGCCGACTTCGTCAACTACCTGGTTAGTGGTCTCCTTCCTCCTGAGATGAATTACAACGGGAGAAAGAAATTTCTCCATAACGTTCGTGATTTTTTCTAGGACGAGCCATTCTTATTCAAGCGCGGTAAAGACGGACTGTTCAGACGTTGTATACCCGAGGACGAAGTTCAGCGAGTGATTTTCCATTGTCACTCTTCAGACTATGCCGGTCACTTCGCTAGTTTGAACACAGCCTTCAAGATCCTCCAAGCAGGTTTCCACTGGCCCTCTCTATTTAAAGATGTTCACCGGTTTGTTTCTTCTTGTGATGCTTGCCAGCGCACCGGCAACATTTCCCGACGTCATAAGATGCCTCAGCAGTTCATCCTGGAAGTCGAACCTTTCGATGTCTGGGGGATCGATTTTATGGGCCCATTCCCTCCCTCTTGTGGGAACCTCTACATATTGGTTGCCGTCGATTATGTGAGCAAATGGGTCGAAGCGATTGCCAGCACAACGAACGACTCTAAAGTTGTTTCACGAATGCTTCAGAGAATCATTTTTCCTCGTTTTGGCGTACCGCGTGTTCTAATCAGCGATGGAGGAACTCACTTTGTGAACAGAATCGTCGATACTTTACTGAAGAAGTATGGGGTTCAACATCGCGTTACCACACCCTATCATCCGCAGACCAGTGGACAGATTGAAATCTCTAACCGGAAGATCAAATCTATTTTGGAAAAAACTGTTTCCCACTCCCGCAAAGACTGGTCCCAAAAACTCGATGACGCGGTCTGGGCATATAGAACTGCTTTCAAAACCCCAATCGGCATGACCCCGTTTCAGCTGGTATACGATAAAGCCTGTCATCTGCCAGTCGAATTGGAACATAAGGCATTATGGGCTATCAAGGCACTGAACTATGACCTCAAGTCCGCATCAGAAAAGCGCGTCCTACAACTCCACCACCTCGAAGAAATTCATCTCGACGCTTACGAGAATGCGAAAATCTACAAGGAACACACCAAGCGTTGGCATGACCGCCACATCCTTCATCGCTCCTTCCAGGTAAACGATCGCGTCCTTGTATTTAACTCTCGTATGCGACTATTTCCAGGTAAACTGAAGTCTAGGTGGTTCGGCCCGTTCACGATCAAACATGTCGCCGATCATAGTGCGATCGAACTCTGGAATTCCGACGGTAAACCATTCAAAGTCAACGCCCAACGAGTGAAGCTATACAATCCTGAGGATCCAGCTTCTGAGAGAGGTACTCTTCCTCTCTCCATCCCTCACACTGCTTAATTCCACCATGGTCGTCGCTCCTGACCCTAAACGAGCACGTTCGGATCTCCGAATCCATATCCTTTTTCCTCTTATATCTTTATATATCTTCAAATTTATTTTATTTCGTTCTCTCTACAGGCCCAACTCTCATCGGAAACATCGACTGACCCGATTGTGTTGCATCCCTCCACACGATCGTGTCATTCCCAACTCTGATTCTCTTCAACAAACAGACGACACGATCGTGTCCCTACCTCATGACACGATCGTGTGCCCACCTCCCTCGGATGTATCGGAATCCGCTTAAGACCCGATCGTGTGTCATCACATCACACGATCGTGTGTCTCCTGGTAAGTTGTGGGGGCCCGACGATTTAACCCTAACTTTTCCCATCTCTCCCCATTTCTTTCATTTACCCTCCATCCCCTCTCCACCAGATCTCCAAATCGCCGCCTCCCTCATCTACCACCGCTGCCGTCGTGGTTCCCACCCTCTCACACCCTCTCTTCTCCTATTCTTCTTCCTCCATCTCCCACTTGAATCGGCTGCAATCGAGATGTCGTCCCGCCCGAAGAGAACACGCACGTCCGGCGTAGCAGGAGCATCTTCCGGTCGTCCTTCTAGCGCCAGTAGCAGTCATCAACCCGCCGACAACCCAACCCCACCACCGGCCCAGGTCATCACAGGCCGCTCTTTCATCCTCAAGCCCGTTGAATCAGTTCTCATCGGAGAACCGATGCCAGTGCAGCCAGGCACTCGCGTTGCACTTCATCCTCCGGTCCGCCCTAAACCGACCCATGATCGCTACTCCGCCGTTGTCTTCCACGATGCTGCTCAAGAAACAGCCTATGCACGGTTGGCCCAATGCACTCTCAAGCCAACCAAATTCATTAGCAGCTACATCAAGGAAGTTGGGATCGAGCAGCAGATGAGATCCCTTTTCCGCACATTGGGTTGGACTAAGCTATACAATGCCAACGTCCCCACTTATGAGCGTCCGACCCTGGAATTCCTGTCGTCCTTCCGCTGCTACTTTCCCGAAGATGACACGTCCGATGGAGCATACATGGAGTTTCGGCTAAACAACGTCAAGTTCCGCCTCACTATGGCGCAGTTCGCCGACATCCTATCCGTCCCTCGAAGTATCTTCTCCAACATTCCGGAGATAGACACGAATACCCAGACGAAACCCTTCTGGAGGGTGATCGCTCGGGGAATCTTCACGTCCGGTCATGCCAAGGCAGCATGTCTTTTTCACCCCACCATTCGCTATTTCCATCAATTCCTCGTTTGCTGTTTGTTTGCGAAGCATACTGCCAGTCACGTCTCGCTAGGAGACTTGGCCATCATCCGCCACGCCCTCAGAGACCTGTTTGACGGCGACTCGTGGAACATGGACGTGACGGACATAGCCTCCCTGGTTGCTCGTCATTTCGTCCGGCTGCTGACGAACCCCACCGAGCGGAAACCAGTACTGTATGTTGGTGGCATAATCTCCCTAATTGCGCAGCGGCTGCAGATCAACCTCTCTGGTTATGGCTCTCCTATCCCTGGCTGCACTACCCTAGACAAGATCGTGCTCATGAACAAGAGCATGCTGATGATTGACGACTACGGCGATGTCTTCTGGTCCAACAGGTACGATAAAACACTTTATATCACACACAGACAAAATTCCACCCCTTATTCTGGAGGGCCTCCGTACCGTCGTCCCCGCCACCGATCAGCCTTCCCGCCGAGCTCCACCTCGTGACACCCCTAGCTCCTCCCGAAAACCCCCTATAAGAGCCTCACTCTCGAAGACGACGCTGAAATATGGACTCTGGAGCAACTCTGCGAGGACAGTTATTTCGAGCTGATGGAACAACGTCACCGATCTCTCGCACATGCACAACACGACATCACCACCTCTCAGACCGCTCTTGGCACCCAGCTACACTCCCTCAAAGACCGTCAGAACCAGATTGGGGAGCAAGTGGCATCTTTAACGGCATACATGGACCAGCGCCGCCATATGGATTATTATCAGGTGCAGGTCCTCCAGGGTCTCCAGGACCTCCACTTCACCCCTGCTGGCCGCCAGCACGTCGCACTGCCACCTGGATATCCGTATCCCGACATGTCCTATTCTGATCAGCCACCTCCTCCTGAGGACATGGACACCACCAGCGAACCTCGAGAGTGACTTTTCCGCCCTTGTTATTCTCGCACTCCTAATTTGTTCCGTTTATGTCATATTTTGTGCCCTTTTCAGTATGTACTCGGATGTTTCTATACTGCTGCGGTTATTTTATCTTATGTTGGAATGTGGTCACCTTTCCTTGTTTCCACGTTGTTTTGGTTTTCTCTCTTGTCAATTTTGAAGTTTCACTGCAGAGAGATTGTTGAGTGAACACCATCGCACATTCATTGCCCTTCCAACCTGAGCGTCGCAAGAATCGCCTCCCATTTCTCTATGCCTTACGCAGCTAAGTATCCGAATCCTCTCACTTCTTCATCTCCTCCCGTTATAGTTACACACCGTGGACGGTGTTTTGTTCAAGTCACTGTTGGGTTTTTGGCTACGGATTCCTAGCATGCGATCATATCGATCTAGGGTTTGGTTTACTAGGTTTCATGCAGTGGAAGAATAATCTAAACCTAGTCAAACGTCACACGCAACCAAAATCATCCATAAAACCCCGTTTAATCGTGTATATCACCGTAGGAATCGAATACTTACATCTTTCCTGAAGATCTGAAAGTAGCAATTGATCCAGGGCCTGTTTTAAACACCAAGAGCTGAAAGTACAACTCCTCTACACGTATCCACACCGACGGGAAGGATTCCAAACGCTTTTGGAACTGATCTGCTAGGATCTGTGAAGTATATGAAGTGGGATCTAATCCCGGGAGCTAGAACTATGAAAGAAACGATTTCTTCTGAGTTTTTGCTCTGTTTTAGGGTTCTTTTCGTCTGTCTTAGGTTGAGGACGGCGTCCAATACCCTTCTTATAAGATAGGAACCCTAATCCTTGTGAAAAGTGACTTTTTCCGAGTATTGACTCGGTCCGAGTCAGAACTCTGACTCGGTCGAGTCAGAACGAATCAGCCCAAGCCCATTGTCAACTCTTGACTCGGCCCATTTAGTATTGACTCGGTCCGAGTCAAAACTTTGACTGGACTGAGTCAAAACATCAGCCAAGCCCAAAACACTTTCTGGGCTTCGGAACTGACTCGGTCCGAGTCAAGTACTGACTCGGTCCGAGTCAGAAGGCTGAAAACGTTCTGACACTCTGATTTGATCCGAAAACGGTTTTTCCGACCAAATCCAAGTCTTCCTTTCCGAAACTTCACATATAAGTCCATGCCTAATGGTGTGTGACCCTGTAGGCCCATTCGCAGTGGCAGTAGCCTCGAGAACCATTCCCGATCTATAAGTCATGGTTAGCCTCTAGCAAGACGCCATGACCCCCCACGTTGAATTGAGTTAGAGGTGATCTAACCTAGGCAATAACAGCTCGAGTTCTGATCCTTTATCTCACGATATCATGTGTTGAACAAGGGCATGGTTTGAGCCACCCTTCAAGTTCAACCGCTTTCTCGTCTTGGTAAATCGACTAGTAAAATAGATGCAACTTCATCTATAGCGTGGCCACGCATTTTCATAGTCCGACTTCCACGAGAGGGCCCAGCGATATCTCTCCTATTGAGGAGGTGATAAGTCCCATATTGCATGTCTATTATCTCCATATGATTCGTGAACGTATCTGATCAACGCCGTTATAATCATCCGGTTAAAGACGACGTTTGACGCAGTCAAGACACGCCACTCCTCATATCAGATACTCTAGATATCTCAGGTCTGAGGATCCAAGAACGAACCGCTGTATGAGATTCAAGTCATGACTCTGTCCATGTGACAATCTCATGCGGGTCATCCAGTCACTCGTTACGAGTACCCATGATTGTGATAAGCATCCAATGCATCAATCACACCTCATGTTAGTCTTAATTCATCATTGTTCCCACAATGATAACTGACCAGGGAGTTTAGAATCATTCTATAATGATTCAAGGATACCGAAATATAAGAAACATGCCAATCATATAACGGGAATGTAACGCATTCATAAATCAATGAATCACTACAAAGTCAAAATGTCATATCACGGATCATCCTAGAGCATTACAACCAACAATCTCCCACTATGCTCTATGATCTATCCTACAAGCATCTAATCCCCATACCCTTAACATGACCATCATGTTTTGACGAAGTGAGAGGCTTCGTCATCGGGTCGGCAATATTATCATATGTCGACACTCTG
>NW_010969446.1:562752-562986 GCF_000463585.1 Tarenaya hassleriana | reverse complement strand
GCTATGTACTCGGCTTCTGTAGTCGAATCTGCCACGATTGGCTGTTTGGAACTCTTCCAACTGATAGCCCCGCCGTTCAGGCATAAAACGTAACCTGACTACGATCCGAAGTCATCTCTGTCGGTCTGGAAACTAGCGAGCTCGTCTTCCAATCCGCCATACACCAAGAACAAATCCTTAGTCCTTCTCAAGTACTTAAGGATGTTCTTGACTGCAATCCAGTGAGCCTCACCT
>NW_010969446.1:558461-562450 GCF_000463585.1 Tarenaya hassleriana | reverse complement strand
TTCATCGAAAAGACCGATCCTAGCCAGGATTTTACTCCTTGCAAGGTAGGAACGTCATTTCCGATGAGCAATATATCATCTACATAAAGTACAATGAATACCACTGCGCTCCCACTGACCTTCTTGAAAACACATGGCTCATCTTCGTTTTGCAGGAAGCCAAACGTTTTGACTGCCTCGTCAAATCGAAGATTCCAGCTCCTCGAAGCCTGCTTCAGTCCATAAATGGATCTCTGAAGTTTGCATACTTTCCGTGGACTCTTAGGATCGACAAAGCCCTCGGGTTGTGTCATGTACACATCCTCGAGCAAATTCCCGTTAAGGAATGCGGTCTTGACGTCCATCTGCCATATCTCGTAGTCATACTACGCAGCTACGGCCAGCAGAATCCGTATGGATTTAAGCATCATGACTAGTGAAAATGTTTCATCATAGTCTATACCATGAATTTGCCGAAACCCTTTCGCAACGAGTCGTGCCTTATAGGTATGCACGATGCCATCCATGTCGGTTTTCTTCTTGAAAACCCACTTACATCCAATGGTCTTAATACCATCGAATGAGTCGACCAAAGTCCATACTTTATTGTCGTACATGGACTGCATCTCAGACTCCATGGCGTGGTGCCATTTCTCAGAATCGGAACTCGCCACAGCCTCTGAATAGGACGTAGGCTCGTCATGTTTTTGTTGTCGTACATGGATTGCATCTCAGACTCCATGGCCTGGTGCCATTTCTCGGAATCGGAACTCGCCACAGCCTCTGAATACGACGTAGGCTCGTCATGTTCTAACAACATGAGTTCGTTGTTTCCAGTCACAAGAAAACCATATCTTGTAGGCTCTTGGTGAATTCTACCAGATCTCCGAGGTTCACTAGAAGGTGTTGTCTCAACAACTCGTGATACAGGTTGGACTGTTTCGACCTGTTCGTTCGGTTCTTCGACTATTTGTGGTTCTCGAACTTCTTCGAGATCTATTCTACTCCCACTGACTCTCTTGGAGACGAACTCTCTCTCCAAGAAAGATCCATTCCGAGCAACAAACACTTTGTTCTCAGATGGGTTGTAGAACCAGTACCCTTTAGTTTCCTTAGGGTAACCCACAAATATGCATTTATCAGACTTGGCGGATAGCTTATCAGAAGCCAGACGTTTCACGTAAACGTCGCATCCCCAAATCTTCATAAATGTTAACCTGGGACGCTTCCCAGTCCATATCTCATATGGAGTCTTCTGAACCGACTTTGTTGGACAGTTGTTCAGTATAAGCGCTGCCGTTTCCAAAGCATATCCCCAGAAGGATTTAGGAAGATCGACCTGACTCATCATAGACCGTACCATATCCAATAAGGTTCGGTTCCTCCTCTCGGAAACGCCATTCCATTGTGGCGTTCCAGGTGGAGTCAGCTGTGAGACAATCCCACAATCTGCCAGATAGTCAGTGAACTCTTGGCTCATATACTCGCCGCCTCGATCAGATCGAAGCAACTTGATCATCTTGCCAAGTTGGTTCTGTACCTCGTTTCTGAAATTCTTGAACAATTCAAGCGTTTCAGACTTATGTCTCATCAAGTAGACATAACCGTACCTACTGAAATCATCAGTAAATGTAACAAAGTACAGATAACCTCCTCTAGCGGGTGAGCTCATAGGACCGCATACATCACTATGTATGAGTTCTAGCAACTTCGTAGCCCGTTCTCCTTTTCTAGTAAAAGGAGATTTTGTCATCTTGCCCATCAAACATGAATCGCATGATTCGATTGATTCATAATCATAAGAATCAAGAAGTCCATCAGAATGAAGTTTTGCTATGTGTTTCTCGTTGATGTGGCCAAGTCGACAATGCCAGAGATAGGTCGGGTTCAAGTCGTTCGGCTTAAACCGCTTGGTACTAATGTTATAGATTGAATTGTGTCCAGACGGTTTATCATCCAAAATATAAAGGCCATTAAATAGGTAACCATTACCATAAAATAAAGCACCTCTATAAATAGATAAAGTTTTGTTCTCAATAACAAAACGAAAACCATCAGAATCCAAACATGAAATTGAAATAATATTCCTGCTAATGGCAGGGACAAAATAACAAACATGTAGTTCTAACACAAGTCCAGAAGGTAAAGTAAGATCGCAGGTACAAAATAACAATCATGTAGTTCTAACACAAGTCCAGAAGGTAAAGTAAGATCATAAGTCCCGACGGTCAACGCAGCAACTCTTGCTCCATTCCCGACGCAGAGATCCACCTCTCCCTTCGCCAGCTGCCTACTTCTTCTCAAACCCTGCACATTTCCACAAATGTGTGAGGCACATCCGGTATCCAATACCCATGATGTAGAAGTAAACAAGTTAGCCTCTATAACAAAGATACCCGAAGATGAAGCTTCCGCAAGCTTCTTCTTCTTCTGATCTTCCAGGTAGAGTTTGCAGTTTCTGCGCCAATGCCCGATGGCATGGCAGAAATGGCACTCTCCCTTCTCGGCCTTCGGCTTAGGCTCGGCGGCAACACTTGCCGTTTTGCCCTTGCCTTTCACGCCCTTGGAACGCTTCCTCTTGTTGGAACTCTTTCCAACCATTAGGACATTCTTCTCGACTTTGATGTTCTGCTCGGCCGATCGCAACATCCCATGTAGTTCGGTCAAGTCCTTCTCCATCCCGTGCATGTTATAGTTCATGACAAACTGGTCAAAACTATGCGGCAGGGATTGGAGAACTAGGTCTACTGCCAACTCACGACTAACCTCCAACCCTAGTCTGTCAAGATCCTCTAGATAACCCTTCATCTTGAGGATATGAGTACTCACGGGTGAACCATTGGTTATCTTACAGTTGACCAGGTTCTTAAGGACGTTAAATCGTTCGACCCTTGCTTGTTCCTCGAACATAGTCCTGAGATGCTCGATCATCTCGAAGGCATCAACTCCTTCGAGTTGTTTCTGCAACTCAGCCGAGATAGATCCGAGCATCAGACAGGTCACGTCCAGGTTGTCATTGATGTGCTTATGGTAAGCATCTCTGACAGCCCTGGGCGCATTAGCCGCTGGTTCATCCTCTGGAATGGCTTCTTCCAGCACGTAGAGCTTTCGCTCATGCCTGAGAACAATTCTCAGGTTGCGGTACCAGTCGAGAAAGTTTCCACCAGTGAGTCTCCCGATCTAGGATGGATCGCATGGAGAGATTAGCCAGATTACCTGCAACAGTCATATTCTACAGAAAAAGACAAAACAAAAGACACAAAACATGCAAGTCGCTTAGTACACATACTAACACAGACAATAGATGCAATATGACAGACTCCCACTAAGAAAAACACCCTCAATGAGGTTCTAAGTGAGCTAGGATCCATATTTCACATGCTTCTGAGTCAGCTAGAGCATGACGCTCAAAAACATACTATTTAGGTAGACAACACATTGTCAAACACATCCTATGTGATTCCTAGATGAGTATGGGATAGTGATACGCTATCACTGCATGTTCCTCATCCCATCCTTACCATCAAATCCAAGTCCGACTTGATAACCCAATTCAAGCTCAACCATATTCAAGCTATGAGAATCACGATTTCTCCATACTGCCTCACCAAGATAATCAGGCACGCTCAGCTAGGGCATGACCCGTAACCATGACGATCGAGGCCTTGACAGTTGCTCTACTAATGGGCGGTAATAGCTTGAGATTAATCACGAGGAAGAGGACAAAATTTCGGACTTGAGAAGTGTCTGAGGTCCAGTCCGGAGCTGACCAGAATCTGGTCCGCCGGACTAACCTTGGTCAGCTTCTCTGGTCTGCCGTTCTGTCCGTTTTCGGAGAAATTCTGAGCTTGGACCGGAGCTGACCAGATTTGGTCAGTCCCGGACCAACTCAGTCTATTTCTCCTGCTTCGAGCTGACCAGGAATCGGACTCAGTTCGAAAACTGAGCTTGGTCCGGGGCTGACCAAACTTGGTCAGCTCCGGACCAACTCGGTCCGTCCCTTTCAGCTC
>NW_010969446.1:557099-558095 GCF_000463585.1 Tarenaya hassleriana | reverse complement strand
CAAAACTCTGATTTGTCGTTCTGACTCTGTCGAGTCAACACTTGACTCTGCCCGAGTCAAAACTCTGATTTGTCGTTCTGACTCTGTCGTTCTGACTCGGTCGAGTCAAAACTCTGACTCTGTCCGAGTCAAAACTCTGAGTTTCTCTCGTTCTGACTCTGTCGAGTCAAAACTCTGACTCTGTCCGAGTCAAAACTCTGGGAGACACTTTCAGGCCACGAAATTTAGGTTTTCACCCTAATTTGATGCGCCATCAAGCCGTCTTTGACCCCAAACTCATGCATGCATCAAATAACAATCATAACATCATTAAATATGCATAGATCAAGCATATCATACAATTTTAACCATTAAAATTCATATAGGCATGCGACAAGCACGGCGATATACAGAGAACCAGGCTCTGATACCACTATTGGGTTTCGCTACGGATTTCTAGCATGCGATCATATCGATCTAGGGTTTGGTTTACTAGGTTTCATGCAGCGGAAGAATAATCTAAACCTAGTCAAACGTCACACGCAACCAAAATCATCCATAAAACCCCGTTTAATCGTGTATATCACCGTAGGAATCGAATACTTACCTCTTTCCTGAAGATCTGAAAGTAGCAATCGATCCAGGGCCTGTTTTAATCACCAAGAGCTGAAAGTATAGCTCCTCTACACGTATCCACACCGATGGGAAGGATTCCAAACGCTTTTGGAACTGATCTGCTAGGATCTGTGAAGTATATGAAATGGGATCTAATCCCGAGAGCTAGAACTATTAACGAAACGATTTCTTCTGTGTTTTTTGCTCTGTTTTAGGGTTCTTTTCGTCTGTCTTAGGTTGAGGACGGCGTCCAATACCCTTCTTATAACATAGAAACCCTAATCCCTTTTGGAAAGTGACTTTTTCCGAGTATTGACCAAACTTGGTCAGCTCCGGACCAACTCGGTCCGTCCCTTTCAGCTCCGAGCTGACCAGAAAACGGACTCAGTTCGAAAACTGAGC
>NW_010969446.1:550193-556839 GCF_000463585.1 Tarenaya hassleriana | reverse complement strand
GGTTTTTCCGACCAAATCCAAGTCTTCCTTTCCGATACTTCACATATAAGTCCATCCCTAATGGTGTGTGCCCCTGTAGACCCATTCGCAGTGGCAGCAGCCTCGAGAACCATTCTTGATCTACAAGTCATGGTTAGCCTCTAGCAAGACGCCATGACCACCCACGTTGAATTGAGTTAGAGGTGATCTAACCAAGGCAATAACAGCTCGAGTTCTGATCCTTTATCTCACGATATCATATGTTGAACAAGGGCATGGTTTGAGCCACCCTTCAAGTTCAACCGCTTTCTCGTTTTGGCAAATCGACTAATAAAATAGATGCAACTTCATCTATAGCGTGGCCACGCGTTTTTTCATAGTCCGATTTCCACGAGAGGGCCCAGCGATATCTCTTCTATTGAGGAGGTGATAAGTCCCATATTGCATGTCTACTATCTCCATATGATTCGTGAACGTATCTGATCAACGCCGTTATAATCATCCGGTTAAAGACGACGTTTGACGCAGTCAAGACACGCCACTCCTCATATCAGATACTCTAGACATCTCAGGTCTGAGGATCCAAGAACGAACCGCTGTATGAGATTCAAGTCATGACTCTGTCCATGTGACAATCTCATGCGGGTCATCCAGTCACTCGTTCACAACGAGTACCCATGATTGTGATATGCATCCAATGCATCAATCACACCTCATGCTAGTCTTAATTCATCATTGTTCCCACAATGATAACTGACCAGAGAGTTTAGAATCATTCTATAATGATTCAAGGATACCGAAATATAAGAAACATGCCAATCATATAACGGGAATGTAACGCATTCATAAATCATTGAATCAATACAATGTCAAAATGTCATATCACGGAACATCCTAGAGCATTACAACCAACAGTCTGGGGGGGTATCCCTACTACACATCCATGTACACTGCACTGTTAGTTGCACTCATAGGGAACACTCGCATAGACCACTTTGAGTTGATAGCTAAGATATGAGGATAGATAGGACCCGATAAAATCAATCAGTTTTGACCACCTATGCGAACTACTCTCGACTTATTCTTGAGTGAAGGATGAATTGTCGGTTTATATTCGAAATGGCAGCTCTCGTTCAAAATAGACTTGAAAGCATGTGAGATATGTTTGTAGCTAGAACATTATAGAGATAGATATCTCCTGATACAGGCGCATAATTTTCACAGGAAACCACTTCCAATGTCCTTATGGTTGTTTGACTGACGTTACAAATACTGTGAACGACCACATCCCGACACTCCTCTGTCACTATCTCGTTAATGAAAATCATTCGAGGATATGAGTGCACTTTGACTCGGGTCTAAGTTGTGGGTCGAGTATCCATGAAAAAAAAAGAGCAAAAGAACTTACTAGAAGTTCATCGAGGATAAGGGTACTCGACGACTTCAATGTCCTAGAAGTCCGGGATACAAGTCCGCAGCTAAGCCATTCAAACGCCCTTTGGAATCATAGGTTGCATAAAAAAAAGAAAAAAAAAGCGAGAACAGATGTCAAACACCTTCGGGTAACCTAGTAATTGGATTCTAGAAACATGCTTGATAGGTATATAGAGATCTCTTGGATTTCAGGCAAGAACCTCAGATTCAATTGTCATTAGAGTCGAAATGAATCGAGAGAGGCCAGAATAGGATAGAATCGATTTCATTCGAGTTAGCATAGTGTAAAATTCTTGATTTATCCCCGCGCGTTCATTCTGATCTTAGCCATCACTCATTTTCCCATACCAACTCGATGTTATTTTACTCGAGGATGAGCAAAACGCTAAGTCTGGGGGGATTTGATAACACGCAATATACACAATTTCGACATGCATTCATCTGACGTATTTATCTAGTTTTAAATCATTAGGAATGTTCAATTGCGTGTTTAGCCTTGATTCTCGCTTGGTTAGTATATAATTGCAGGTACAAGCAATAGGAGCGAAATAAAGGACAAAAACCCCGGAAAAGAACGAGCTATGATGTTACACACGATTGTGTCAATTGTACTCACCCGATCATGTCTCATCATCCAAAAAACCACAATGAGATCGAGAGTTCACCCGATCGTGTCACACCCCAACACACGATCGGGTCATTTCGCCAAGATAAGAGAAGTTTTGAAGTCTCACCCGATCGTGTCACGTACCAACACACGATCGGGTCAAGTCGCGAAAAATCAGACACTAGAATCAACAGACTCACACGATCGTGTCCTCTGGACTCACACGATGGTGTCACTTGCGGGACCTTTGAGGAATATTTCCAAATCAGGGCAGAAGAGAGGAAGTTAACTAGGGTTAACCTCCCAGGGGAGAGACATTCAGACTTTTCACAGAAGACAGACCTAGAGCATACAAAAAAGTGGAGATTATCAGGAAGCAAGAGATCGGAGTAGAAGACGGGAATCACGAAGCCGAGAAATCGACTAAGAGTTTCATCCTTATTCTATTTTACGATGTTTTGTTGTATGGATATGAACCCTGTCAACTCGATGTTTAGCGAGTAGTCGCATAGCTGTAGGTTAGGGATTTGCTATGTAGGGATCTTTGGTTTTTAATTCCAGACTTTGTGGATCTATTTATTCCATTCAGTTTATTGAATTGTTCTTAATGCTTTTGATCTCGTTGGCCACTTGGTTGAATGAACTTAGGGTTTCAATTCACATAGACATATGAGATTCTAACCTGGAACTAATTCAATAAATAGAACAGGTATCACATCGGGAGATGGATATTTGCCTAGGAATTATGATAGCGTTCGCTCATGCATCTAGAGTTTTAGACTATTGAATCGGAAGATTAGTAGGATCAAACCTGGATAGTGAGATTAGACTTGGAAGAGTTAATCTCTACCTTAAAGCTTGAATTCTCTGAATTGGATAGATAAACCACTAAGTTTGCATCATTTGAAAGATCATTGCATGTAAAGCAATCCCGAAATCCTGCAGTGTTCATCATTCATAGTCTTTAAAACCGTTTTATCGTTTGCTTTGCTACGCTTCCCACTCTCATATTATCTCCTCTAGATCTAGATTTGGATTGGGATTTGATTCCGTTGTTTATTTGTCCCTGTGTTCGACCCTAGCTACTACAATCGATCCGTACACCTGCGGAATTTGTTGAGTCTAGGAATTTATCACTTGATCGAAATTTATATACCTAGATTTGCGACATCACAAATCAACAAGAAGCCTTTGGAATTGGTGAATGTACTTGCTGCAACACCAACAAGAGAAAGCGTCATCGAAAACCAAGACAAGCACAAGACGAAGGATAATAAAGACAAACACGAGGAAGCAACAACTATCCTACAAGGTAACGAATCCATTCTTTCGTGTATTGATCTTACTTGTGCGACCACGTGTCAGGAGCGCAGGAAACAAGGACATCACGATAGTGAATATCTGGAACATCGAGAGATGACTATGGTAGAAGAGGCAAAATACACATTCATAGTAGTGGCTGAGAAGAACGAGATCATACGTGGCGAAGAAATTCAAGAAGTGGAGAATGATATGGACGAGACTGTCCAAGACGAAGAGAACGTGGATGAGATGTCGAATGACAAAGTACTTGAAAAGTCCAAGATGATATTGGAGAAAATATGCAAGGACTATACAGTGCTTCCAATAACCGAATCTCCACATCTCGGAACAAGCGCCCAAGAATGTATGATCAATATCAATGGTTATGATGACTACATGGTATCCGGTGCTACAAATAGCCATACAAGTCTCATAGGTTATTCACTAAGAGGAGACCCCAGTAATTTCGTTCCTCTTTATATTCTTGTTTATGATTTTAGTCTTAATGAAGTCATAACTCGATTTGAATCCGAAAAAGGGGTTTTTCAATGGAAATATTTTTACAAACATCTCGGGAAGAACACTTGTTGCACTAATATATTTGCTGCCCTAGATTATGTCTTTGATTTGCAGGTGTTTGAACCTCGAGAGGAGAACGCTTGCATGGAGAAAAAGACAGAAAACTCGAGTATCCTCCCAGCACAAAGGCTGCATGAAATGCCTAGTCCTAACCACTGACTCATGCATATCAAGAATGATAAACCCTTCGAACGCGGAAAGGCGCAGGAGCAAAGAATTCTTATAGTGGCAAACCCCGCAAGAAAACCCCCGACAAAGGTATTGAAAATACAATTTACCTATTTAATGATGCTGACTTGGATCCTTTTGATACAGGTAAGCAAGTTTTGAGGACAGAACCTCTTGAAGAGGGAGGGAATGATGAGGACCTCGGAATCCAAAGTGATCCATCAAACTATATCATGGAGGTGAAGGAACTCATGGAGCTAATGATAGCTTGGAGCGGGGGCACGGAGCTAGGAGCTCAGCGAGATAGCTTAGAGCACACGGATTTGAACGCGAAATATGGAGCAGAGCACGAGCTAGGAGAGGAGCGAGAGCGAGAAGAACCGACGAACGAGGACACATCTAATCCGACTTTGCCATTTCCGGTTCGTATGGATCCTCCTATTACACGATCCAAAACACGAGCGCTTCGACATCAATTCAACACGTTCGTGTCCTAGCTCTTGAGCGAATCAATGGCCGAGGAAGGCTGCCTCGTTCCGTTCTTCGTCACGAATGCGAGGAACGTCTTTTGTGTCAAGAATAATGTTGCTTAAACGCCAAGTCAAGGCAAAAGGAAGCTTCTTGCAATCCAAGCAACCTTCAACAACTAGTAGACTCCCACCTAACCACATTAATGGCGTGTGTGAAGAAGCTTTGCATGTCTCTTGTTTATTGAACTAGTCGTTTTCCCTTTTTCTATTTAAGCAAACTTGTAACTTCATTTTATGCAGATTTTTGCCAAGTAATTGAAAGCCCTTTAGACTCTTTTCCTCTCCACTCTTGCGTGTTGAGATTATCTCTCGGTTGGTCCGAGATTTGTTGAATTTGGTCTGTCCAAACTCATCCCTTTTGGTTTGTCCGAAAGACTCCTTGGTTTGTCCGAGGAACGGCTTCGGTTTATCCGAGCCACGCTACCCTTCTATCGTTCGAAACCCTCCCTCTCGTTCCTGGATTTGAGCTTGAGCGCCTCCTTGGTGAGTGATCGAATCCGGAACCCCCTTATCGCTTTTCATTTCTCCATTTCCCTAGGATTGAGTTCGAGCGCCTTGTCGGCTGGTGATTGATCCTAGTTCCTATCCCCTCACCGAACTTCTCTTCCGCGACGCGATGCGTGTATCAATACGTGTAGAGGGACTATAACTTCAGTCCTAGGTGATTAAGAACAGGCCTCGGATCAGTATTTGCTTCAAGTTTCATTGAGATCGAGGCAAGTAACGATTCCCACGGTGATATACACGTTCTTACGGGTTATTGCACAAAATTGGTTTTGTGTGACGTTTGACTAGTTTTAGATTTTTCTTTTCTCCCGCTGCATGAAACCTAGAAACCAAACCCTAGATCGATGAGATCGCATGCTAGGAACCCATAGTGACGGAGAATCCCAACAGTGGTATCAGAGCATGGTTCTCTATATATCGTCGTGCCTGTTGCTTGTTTGCATGATTTTAATTGTTAAAGTGCATGTAAACAATAGATCTTTGTATGTTTGCATGCTTTTAATTGTTAGAATGCATGTAAACATTAGATCTATGCGTGTTTGATGATTTTGATTGTTGAATGATGCATGGATGAGCGAGGGTTCTTGGGAGGCTTGACAGTGCGTCGAAACGGGGATGAAAACCCTAGTTTTCGGGACCAAAACCGAGATCCGAAGTCTGTCCGTCGTGTGGACCGATCGGTCCAGAGTGTAGACCGATCGGTCTACGCGTGATGGCGGTTGTTCCTTTTAGGTCAAATTAGGTCAGACCGACCGGTCCAAGGGTTGGACCGACCGGTCTGGACCGATGACCACAAGAGGATGTCGGATCACGTTCGATAGACCGACCGGTCTGGTCTTAGGATCGATCGGTCCGGGTCTGGTGGAACGTTCGGTCTTCGGGGTGGTCTGCACTCGGTCTGAGTAGGTCCGGACCGATCGGTCCAAAGGTTGGACCGACCGGTCTGGGTCTCGGACCAAGACCGAACAACTCAGAACGGTCTGAACTGGTCAGACCGATCGGTCCACAGGCTGGACCGATCGGTCTCACTACTAGAAAACACAGAAAAGGTGACGCAAAAGGTGACGCAAAATTTGCGTCACTAAAATGGTGACGCAAAAGTGACGCAAATAGTGACGCAATATTTTCGTCACTAAAGTGTCACTAAATAGTGACGCAATAGTGATGCAAATAGTTGCGTCACTAAACGGTGACGCAAAAAATAACGCAAAATTTGCGTCACGAAAAAAGGTGACGCAAGAGTGACGCAAATAGTTGCGTCACCCTTTGGTGACTCAATTTAGTCACCTTTTAGTGACGCAATTGCGTCACTATATCTGTATTTTATTATTTATACGTATAAACATACAAATATTTATATATAAGTATATTATATATATATATATATATATATGTATTTGTACGTATAAATATACAAATATTTCCATATAAATATAAATTTTATATATACGTATATTATATATATATATATGTTTATGTATAAATATACGAATATATATATAAAACGTAAATTTTATGTATACGTATATATTATATATAT
>NW_010969446.1:548519-550092 GCF_000463585.1 Tarenaya hassleriana | reverse complement strand
TTATATATACGTATATATTATATATGTGTATTTGTATATACAAATATACGAGTATTTTATATATAAATGTGTATTTTATATATATTTATACATACAAACATATGTTATGTATATAAATATATATTTTATGTATGTATATATACGTACAAATATATACGTATATATATATATATATATATTTGTAAGTATAAATATTTGTATATATATATGTATTAATGTAGTAATATATCAGAAGTTTAATTTGGATCAGTTGGTTGGTGGTCAATTGGAACTCTAAAGTTAAGCGTGCTTGAGCTGGAGCAGTGGAAAGATGGGTGACCTCCTGGGAAGTGGATTTCGAGGATTTAATCTCAGAGTTTCCGATTCGGCTTAAGATCGCGGTTGGAGGTTAGAGGTCGTGAATAGGGTATAGGATTAGATTCGGGATTAAAAAAAATTATTTTTGAATCCAAAATACGTTTTAGTGACGCAATAATTGCGTCACCTTTTTGAGTCACTAAATAGTGACGCAATTGTGTCACCAAAAGACGCTAAAAGGTGACGCAATTGCGTCACTATTTAGTGACGCAAAAATTGAGTCACTATTGCGTCACCCTTTGGTGACGCTTGGTGACGAAATCTGAATTGGTGACGGTATGAATGGTGACGCTTTTGGTTGCGTCACTATTGCGTCACCTTTTGAAAAGGGTGACGCAACTTTTGCGTCACCCTTTTGCTGTTTTCTAGTAGTGTCTAGACCTCAGACAATCCGGAATTCCAAAATTCAGGTTTTTGATCGAACAATCGTTGTGTCAGATCAATTATCAGAATTGGAATCAAAGCCTCACATAAGACCAAGCTCGATGACAATCCAGAATTCAGAATTTTGATTGTGCAATCGTTATCTCGAATCAAATATCTGAATTAGGATCTTGAGAGGGTTCTGGTATCGAATCTAAGGCAAACAATTGTTGTTTGGCCAAGGGATTCTGTACATAGACGACTCAATCGAACTAAGAGTAGTTCAACTGAGTTGATCAGAACAACTTGACTGGAATGACTTGAATTCAGTCTAGGTATCCTGGTGTTCAAGTCAAACGAAGCCTCATGTTTAATCTCAAGCTATTACTGCCCATTAGTGGAGCAGCTGTCAAGGCCTCGATCGTCATAGTTACGGGTCATGCCCTAGCTGAGCGTACCTGACTATCTTGGTGAGGTAGTATGGAGAAATCGTGATTCTCATATCTCAAATATGGTTGAGCTTGAATTGGGTTATCAAGTCGGACTTGGACCTGATGGTAAGGATGGGATGAGGAACATGCAGTGATAGTGTATCACTATCCCATACTCATCTAGAAATCACATAGGATGTGATTGACAATGTGTTGTCTACCTAAATAGCATGGTTTTGAGCGTCATGGCCTAGCTGACTCAAAAGCATGTGAAATATGGATCCTAACTCACTTAGAAACTCATTGAGGGTGTTTTTCTTAGTGGGAGCCTGTCATATTGCATCTATTGTCTGTGTTAGTATGTATACTAAGCGACTTGCATATTTTCTGTCTGTTTGTTTGTCTTTTTCTGTAGTACATAT
>NW_010969446.1:545002-548277 GCF_000463585.1 Tarenaya hassleriana | reverse complement strand
TGTCATTCCAAGAGAAAGTTGGGAGCCAAGGGAAGAATGATATGGTGGTTGTTGGAAAGAGTTCCAGCAAGAGGAAGCGGTCCAAAGGTAAGGGCAAAAGGAAATTGACAAGTGTTGTCACTAAGCCTAAGCCCAAGCCCAAGAAGGAAGAGTGTTATTTCTGTCATGTTGTTGGGCATTGGTATAGAAATTGCAGACTTTACCTGGAAGATTAGAGGAAGAAGAAGCTTGCAGAAGCTTCAACTTCTGGTATCTTTGTTATAGAGGCTAACCTGTTTACTTCTACATCATGGGTATTGGATACCGGATGTGCCTCGCACATTTGTGCAAGTGTGCAAGGACTGCGAGGAAGTAGACAATTGGCGAAGGGAGAAGTGGATCTCCGCGTCGGGAATGGAGCAAAAGTTGCTGCATTGACCGTCGACACTTACGATCTTACTTTACCTTCTGGCCTTGTATTGGAGTTGCATGATTGTTATTTTGTACCTGCCATCAGCAGGAACATTATATCGATTTCATGTTTAGACTCAGATGGTTTCAGATTTGTTATTGAGAACAAATGTCTGACCATTTATAGAGGCGATTTATTCTATGGTAAGGGTTACTAGTTTAATGGCCTTTATATTTTGGAAGATGAACCCTCTAGATACAGGTCGATCTATAACGTTAGTACCAAGCGGTTTAAGCCGAACGACTTAAACCCGACCTATCTCTGGCATTGTTGACTTGGCCACATCAACGAGAAACGCATTGCGAAGCTTCATTCTGATGGACTTCTTGATTCTTTTGATTATGAGTCAATTGAATCATGTGATTCTTGTTTGATGGGCAAGATGACAAAATCTCTTTTTTCTAGAGGAGGTTATCTGTACTTTGTTACGTTTACTGATGATTTCAGTAGGTACGATTATGTCTACTTGATGAGACATAAGTCTGAAACGCTTGAATTGTTCAAGACTTTCAGAAACGAGGTGCAGAACCAACTTGGCAAGACAATCAAGTTGCTTCGATCTGATCGAGGTGGCGAGTATATGAGCCAAGAATTCACTGACTATCTGGCAGATTGTGAGATTGTCTCACAGCTAACTCCACCTGGAACGCCACAGTGGAATGTCCTGTCTGAGAGGAGGAACCGCAGCCTATTAGATATGGTACGATCTATGATGAGTCAGGTCGATCTTCCTAAATCCTTTTGGGGTTACGCCTTGGAAACGGCAGCGCTTATACTGAACAATTGTCCAACAAAATCGGTTCAGAAGACACCATATGAGATATGGACTGGGAAGCGTCTCAAGTTAGCATTCATGAAGATTTGGGGATGCGTCGTTTACGTGAAACGTCTAGCTTCTGATAAGCTATCCGCCAAGTCTGATAAATGCATATTTGTGGGTTACCCTAAGGAAACCAAAGGGTACTGGTTCTACAACCTATCTGAGAACAAAGTGTTTGTTGCTCGGAATGGATCTTTCTTGGAGAGAGAGTTCGTCTTCAAGAGAGTTAGTGGGAGTAGAATAGATCTCGAAGAAGTTCGAGAACCACAAATAGTCGAAGAACCGGGTGAACAGGTCGAATCGGTTCAACCTGTGTCACAAGTTGTTGAGACAGCACCTCCTAGTGGACCTCGGAAATCTGGTAGAATTCGCCAAGAGCCTACAAGATACGGTTTTCTTGTGACTGGAAACGACGAACTCATGTTGTTAGAACATGACGAGTCTACGTCGTATTCAGAGGCTGTGGCGAGTTCTGATTCTGAGAAATGGCACCAAACCATGGAGTCTGAGATGCAATCCATGTACGACAACAAAGTGTGGACTTTGGTCGATTTATTCGATGGTATTAAGACCATTGGATGCAAGTGGGTTTTCAAGAAGAAAACCGACATGGATGGCATCGTGCATACCTATAAGGCACGACTCATCGCGAAAGGGTTTCGGCAGATTCATGGTATAGACTATGATGAAACCTTTTCACAGTCATGATGCTTAAATCCACACGGATTCTGCTGGCCATAGCTGCGTATTATGACTACGAGATATGACAGATGGACGTCAAGATCACATTCCTTAACGGGAATTTGTTCGAGGATGTGTACATGACATAACCCAGGGTTTTGTCGATCCTAAGAGTCCGAGGAAGGAGTGAAAGCTTAAGAGATCCATTTATGGACTGAAGCAGGCTTCGAGGAGCTGGAATCTTCTATTTGACAAGGCAATCAAAACGTTTGGCTTTCTGCAAAACGAAGATGAGCCATGCGTTTACAAAAAGATCAATGGAAGCGCAGTGGTCTTCCTTGTGCTTTATGTAGATGATATACTACTCATTGGAAATGACATTCCTACATTCATGGAGTAAAATCCTGGGTATGATCAGTCTTTTCGATGAAGGACTTAGGAGAAGCCGCCTATATTCTAGGAATCAATATCTATAGAGATAGATCGAGAAGCCTTCTTGGTCTAAGTCAGAGTACATACATTGACAAGGTCTTGAATCGGTTCAAGATGCAAGACTCCAAGAGGGGCGCCTTGCCAATGGGACATGAAGTGGCTCTCAGAAAGACTCAGTTTCCAAGGACACAGGATGAGCGAGAGCGCATGAGTAGGATATCATATGCAATTGGATCTTGTTGGGTTTCCTGGGATCTCTAGAGCGAATCCTATTCCTAAGAGATCCATTCTAGGGTTTGCGCAGCGGATGTAAAACAAAAATTTAATAAACCCTAGAACCATGCTTCTATGAATCGTAGAAACGTTAGAACGCTTACCTCAATCGATCCGGGGCCTGTATCAATTGAAGAATTCGTCTGATCACGAAAAAGAGGAAGAATACCTCGCCCTCTACACGTATTCACACCTCGAGATGGATTCCAACGGTTGGAACTTGTCTGCTATGACCCGAATCTGCTATTCGGTATGATGCTTCGAGAAAACGAGACTTGGAAACTCTTGGATCTTTTGGATCTCACCAAAAACTGTCAAAAGTCTGCACCAGACGGCTCTCTTAGTCTCCTAGTTCATTAGGGTTTTAATCTCCTTCTTATAAGGTGATTTAACCCTAATTCGGTTTAATTTTCAAAAAACCCGAAACCCGTAACGGACGGTCCAGAAATACACGTGGACCGTCCATTCCAGCATGCTAGAACGGACGGTCTGCTATCAACGCGGACCGTCCGTTCCAACACTTAGAACAGACGGTCTGCGACTAATCGTGGACCGTCGGGTCTGGACCTGGCGGACTGTCCGTTCCGGACTTCTGGTCCGTCCGTTCCAGACCCTTCC
>NW_010969446.1:539913-544464 GCF_000463585.1 Tarenaya hassleriana | reverse complement strand
ATCTCAGGTCTTAGGATCCAATCATGGAACCACCATATGAGATTCAAGTCATGACGCTAGTCCATGTGGCAATCTCATGCGGGTCATTCCAGTATTCCGTTCTCCAACGAATACATATGATTGTGATCGTATCCAATACCTATGATCATCTATATGATCATCAATCACACATCATACTAGTCTTAGTATATCATTATTCCCACAATGATACATGACTAGGGAGTTTAGTATTGTTCATAACAATACATAGATTTCATAACATATTAAAGCATGCACAATACATAATGAATCAAACACTCATCCATAAACTATAGAAAGTGTCAATACATCAAATGTATCTAAGTAAAGCTCGCAAAACAGTACATCATAGAGCACTAAACCAACAGATCTATCATGTACGCCATGTTGTGTACTCATCCGGATGTATCATATGCATTATGTATGACTAGTAGATATTAGTCTACACCAGGTGAGGCTCATTGGATTGCGGTCAAGAACATCCTTAAGTACTTGAGAAGGACTTAGGATTTGTTCTTGGTGTATGGCGGATTGGAAGACGAGCTCGCTAGTTTCCAGACCGACAGAGATGACTTCGGATCGTAGTCAGGTTACGTTTTAGGCCTGAACGGCGGGGCTATCAGTTGGAAGAGTTCCAAACAGCCAATCGTGGCAGATTCGACTACAGAAGCCGAGTACATAGCAGCATCGGATGCAGCTAAGGAAGCTGTTTGGATCAAGAAATTCGTGGGAGACCTGGGCGTCATTCCTAACATTGCAGATCCCATTGAGCTGTACTGTGACAACAATGGTGCGATTGCGCAAGCTAAGGAACCCATGTCACACCAGAGATCCAAACACATACTCAGGCGATTTCACTTGATCGGAGAAATCATCGACAAAGGAGACGTGAAGATAAGCAGAGTGTCGACAGATGATAATATTGCCGACCCATTGACGAAGCCTCTCCCTTCGTCAAAGTATGATGGTCATGTTAGGGGTATGGGGATTAGATGCTTGTAGGATAGATCATAGAGCATAGTGGGAGAGATGATCTGTGATATGACATTTTGACTTTGTATTGATTCATTGGCTTATGAATGCATTACTTTTCCCGTTATATGATTGGCATGTTTGTTATATTTCGGTAGATATCCTTGAATCGTTGCAGATGATTCTAAACTCCCTTGTCAGTTGTCATTGTGGGAACAATGATGAATTAAGACCAGCATGAGGTGTGATTGATGATGGTGATGATCATATGCATTGAATGCAAATCACAATTATGGGTACTCGTTTGGAACGAGTAACTGGATGACCCGCATGAGATTGTCATATGGACATGAGTCATGACTTGAATCTCATACAACGGTTCATTCTTGGATCCTCAGACCTAAGATGTCTAGAGTATCTGATATGAGGAGTGGCGTGTCTTGACTGCGTCAAACGTCGTCTTTAACCGGATGATCATAACGGCGTTGCTCAGATACGTTCACGAATCATATGGAGATAATAGAAATGTAATACGAGACTTGTCACCTCCTTAGCAAGAGAGATGTCGCTGGGCCTGTTGGGATTTCTGAGATCTGTAGAGCGAATCTAATTCCTAAGAGATCGGTTCTAGAGTTTGCGCAGGGGATGTAAAACAAAAATTTTATAAAACCCTAAAACCTATCATGCATGATCTTGTAGAAATGTTAGAACGCTTATCTTAATCGATCCGGGGCCTGTATCAATTGATGTGTCCGTCCGATCACTGTAGGCATGAAGAATACCTCGCCCTCTACACGTATCCACATGGCGGAAAGGATTCCAACTGTTGGAACTCGTTTGCTAGGATTGAAGAACATGTTCTTCTTTGCGCAAGGGTTTCAGGGATTAATCTCTTAGGTTTTTCTCTCTCAAAACCTCTCAAAAGATTCTGAAACTCGTGCTACCAAGGTTAGGAGGCGTGTCCTTGAGTTAATCCCACTTAAAACCCTAATTTGAGTCAATTAAGGAAATTCCGACGTCTGGACCGATCGGTCCAGGCCTGGATCGATCGGTCTGGAGCTTATGTCTCTGGACCGATCGGTCTGTAGCATTTTTCCGCAACATTTGCGTTACCTCTAGACCGATCGGTCTAGGCTCCGCTCCACCGGAAAATCCTCGTCTTTTCTCGCGCGTTTGTCCTTTCTGTGTGTGCGACCCTGTAGGCTCATTCGATATAGAAGTATAACCCGAAATCTCTATTTCGGTTACACAAGTCGTAGGCGGTCTCTAGCAAGACACTATGACTACCTATCTTGAATAGAGTTTGTTCGTGATCATACGAATGCCAGTGATGATTCCGGTTGATGATCCTTTTGTATCACGATATCATATGTCGAACATAAGGCATGGACAAGCCACCTTATTTGGTTCGACTGCTTTCTCGTTCACTGAGTTCGACTGTGTGAAATAGACGACGTTCGTCTATAGTGCGGCCATACATTTCTACAGTCTTGCTCACACGAGGGGCCCAACGATATCTCTGTCTTTCACGAGAGGTACAAATCCCATCTTGACTATCTACAATCCAGCACATGATTCATTTCGTACCTGATACACGCCTTTATAGTCCTCCTGTTACGCAGGACGTTTGACGTATTCAAAGTACGCAACTCCTCATGTTGGATTCCGTAGATATCTCAGGTCTTAGGATCCAATCATGGAACCGTCATATGAGATTCAAGTCATGACACTAGTCCATGTGACAATCTCATGCGGATCATTCCAGTATTTCATTCTACAACGAATACCTATGATTGTGATCGTATCCAATACCTATGATCATCTATATGATCATCAATCACACATCATACTAGTGTTAGTATATCATTATTCCCATAATGACATATGACTAGGGAGTTTAGTATTGTTCATAACAATACATGGATTTTATAACATATTAAGTATGCACAACATGTAATGAATAAAACACTCATCCATAAACCATAGAAAGTGTCAATACATCAAATGTATCAAAATAAAGCTCGCAAAACAGTACATCATAGAACACTAAACCAACAGAGCCCCCTCGTGGAAATCAGATTGTGAAAAACGTCTGGCCACGCTATAGATGAAGTTACATATATTTTTTCCGTCGATTTACCAAGACGAGTAAGCGGTTGAACTTGAAGGGTGGCTCATACCGTGCCCTTCTTCAACATATGACATCGTGAGACAAAGGATCAGAACTCGAGCTATTGTTGTCTTGGTTTGATCACCTCTAACTCTATTCAAAGTGGGTAGATATGGCGTCTTGCTAGAGGCTAACCATGACTTGTGGTTCAAAAAAAGGTTTCCGAAGCCACTACCACTTCGAATGGGCCTACAAGGTCAACACCATTAGTGATGGACCACATGTGAAGAGTATGATGCGAGAAGGAACGAGAGAACGACCTGGAAGAGTTCCAGACGGCCAGATCGTCCAGTCCAGACCAGGACAGGTCGGTCCAGCCGTGCCGGTCCTTCCTTTCTGCTGAAGATAGACCGTCCGATCTACAGGGGTCAGACCGTCCGGTCCAGACCTAGACCGGACGGTCCGACTTTCGGGAAAAACTTCCTTTTTCGTGATTTTAGGGTTTACGTAATCCTATTAATCATGGGAGCCGCCCCAAACCCTAGGCAATCATCTTAAGACGTCTTAGACACTGCCTAGAGCTTTTGAGAAGCTTTCTCTTGAGTTCTAAACCCTGGAATATCGATTCCAAGTCAAGGACGTCGTTTTCTCTTCACAAATCCTAGCAGATACGTTCCAAAGTGTTGGAATCTTTCCCGCCGGTGTGGATACGTGTAGAGGAGTTGTACTTTCAGCTCTTGGTTATTAAATCAAGCTTTGGATCAACTGATACTTCCAGATCTTTATAGTAGGTAAGAATTCGAATCCCACGGTGATATACACGTTCTTTCGGGTTATTGCACAATTAGTTTCGTGTGACTTTTGGCTAGGTTTAGATCTTTTCTTCCGCTGAATGAAACCTAGAAACCAAACCCTAGATCGATGAGATCGCATGCTAGGAACCCGTAGATAACCCAACAGGACCTGAGATATCTACGGAAAGTTGCATACTTTGCATACGTCAAACGTCCTGCGTGACAGGAGGACTATAAAAGGCATGTATCAGGTACGACATGAATCATGTGCTGGATTATAGATAGTCAAGATGGGATTTGTACCTCTCGTAAAAGAGAGAGATATAGCTGGGCCCCTCGTGTGAGTGAGACTGTAGAAATATGTGGTCGCACTATAGACGAACGTCGTCTATTTCAGACAGTTGATCACACGGCTTTTTCACCGGTTTTATAACGTCATGCATCACAATTCTTCTCACATTCTAGGCATCATAGGACGTTAGATGGCCATGGATAGGTTGTTTTGCTTGTTTTTCCTTGTAGGAAGACTCCACGATGAATCCTCACGAAGCAGGCACGAAAGAACAAGAATTCGAGAATGCTCGGGAAGCTCAGACAAAATGAGCGACCCGCCCATTTTATGGGCGGTCGCTCATTTTGTGAGCGGTCGCTCATTTT
>NW_010969446.1:523218-539775 GCF_000463585.1 Tarenaya hassleriana | reverse complement strand
CTACACACTTTGGAGAGAGACTTGACTTGGAAGAGGAAAAAGAGGGATTTTGGGGATCAAGGAGGCTAGGAGAAGAAGAGGACCACTATTGAAGACCATCTTGAGCATTTCTTCTCCTTTTTCATGTTTCTTCATTTTGCTTTCTGTTTTGAAACCCTAGTTATGGAGTAGTGACTTTGTTGTGGGTGAGGGATCCCCACTTTTGTATGGACACCTATGCTTATCTATGATGCTTTTGAGTTTTCTTCCATTGGTTTGATGTTTTGTGCTTAATGCTATTGATTTGGTTGAAACCCTAATTGATATGACTGTAGAACACATTGATCATAGGGATATGGGAATGATGTTTGGAACCAAATGTCAAATGAGTGAGTTATTCACATTGGGAGATGGCTTAGCTTGCTTAAGGTTCATGATGGGGTACATTAATGCATCTAGAGATCATTTGGATCATTGGGAAATGAGTGAATCGATTCTCTAGGTAGTGAGTTTAAGCTCGGGAGAGACAAGCTCTAGAGGAAGTGCTTGAAACCCCCAATTGGAAGATAAACCCATAGGTATTGTAGCATCACTAACCGTCCATGCGAATCTTGAGGGATCCCGAACCTACAACGCCTTAAATCATCGTTTTATAAACCGTTAATTTTACATGCTTTCTTGTATTCCGACCCTTACCACAAACCACATTTTTACTTGACCACCTAATCTAGCTTAGAGATAGACTAATACATCCTAGTCCTCGTGTTCGACCCCGGTACTACAACTACCGTATACTTGCGGATAGTGGTACGAATCGGGTACTAAATATAAGACTCGGTGCGTGCCCATCAACAGTCAAACTCAGTGAACGAGAAAGCAGTCGAATCAGATAAGGTGGCATGTCCATGTCTTATGTTCGACGTATGATATCGTGTTACGAAAGGATCATCAACCGGAATCATCACCGGCATTCGTAAGATCACGAACAAACTCTATTCGAGATAGGTAGTCATAGTATCTTGCTAGAGACCGCCCATGACTTGTATAACCGAAATGGAGATTTCGGGTTATACTACTATATCGGATGAGCCTACAGGGTCAAACACACAGGAAATGACAAATGCGTGAGAAAAGACGAGAAAATCTCGATGGAGCGGAGGCCAGACCGATCGGTCCAGACATAGACCGATCGGTCCAGAGATAACGTGCAAATGTTGCTCGGTCCAGGAAATATTCCAGATCGATCGGTCCAGACGTCGGGATTTTCTTATCTCGCTCAAATTAGGGTTTTAAGTGCAAGGAACTTTGGGGAACACCTCCTAACCTGGGTGGTACGACGTTCAGACCCTTTTGAGAGGTTTTGAGAGTGAAAAACCTAAAGTAAGATTCCTAAAACCCTTGCGCAAAGAAGAACGTGTTCTTCAATCCTAGCAGACGAGTTCCAACTGTTGGAATCCTTTCCGCCGTGTGGATACGTGTAGAGGGCGCGGTATTCTTCCTCCCTTAAGTGATCGGACGAACACATCAATTGATACAGGTCCCAAATCGATTGAGGTAAGCGTTCTAACATTTCTACAAGATCATGCATGCTAAGTTTTAGGGTTTCATCAAAATTTTTGTTTTACATCCGCTGCGCAAGTCCTAGAACCGATTCTTAGGAATTAGATTCGCTGTAGAGATCCCAGGAATTCCAACACCAAGTGGATTTTTTCCGCCACCTTATTGGCAGTTATATACTTGGAGCACTTCATATATTATCTCCTCAATGTGCTACAAAAAATATATGTCAGTATTCTGGATCATGTCACCATGTGACTGTATGATATAGTACCATGTGACCGAGTGACATGGTGATGAGGACATGGAGCCGGAGCTGGAACCGGAGCAGGAGCACTTGGATGTGGAGCACACGGAGCTAAGAGCGAACATGGACCCCTCGGAGCAATCAACCGAAGACCAGCCCTTGGACATGTCAAGTGATCAAGACGTTACACGATCACTTGATCCCGCAAAGCTCGACAACGACCATCATGCGAAGGGTGCCCCACGAGCATACATTAGGGCCGAGCCGCCAATCACTCGCGCCAAAACGCGGGCACTTCGTCAACTACTATATGGCATCGTTGATCAAGTCTTGAGCAGGATACGGGACAAAGACGAGGCCGACGCACCCCGACATGGCCTGCATCACGTCTTCACCATCATGGCCGAACCCTATATGCAAAAGGAAGCTTCTTGAGCTGCAAGCAAAGTCCCAACAGCTATATTCTTCCAACCACCACATTAAATGCATATTAGGCTCCTCTTGTGCATGTTAAGCACAATTAAGACTCCATTCTCTTTCTATATATTTTCGAATTCACTCTTGTAATTTTCAGACTTGTTGTTGAATGAATTTTGCTCTTAAGCTTATCTCTTTCTCGTCTTTGGTGTGTCCAAAACGCGATACGAGCTCGACGGTGTGTCCGCGGCTGCCCTAGGTTCGGTGTGTCCGACCTTTGCCACCTTTCCTTCACTTATTCAATTCGCCATTTCCCTCTTTGATTCGAGTTCGAATTCGAGTGCCTCATTCGAGTGCCGTGATTGAACTCGGATCCCCCCACCTCCACTTCGACCCTCATACCCAATCCCGAATTCGAGTGCCTCTCGCGAGTGCCAGTGATCGAGATTGGCAGTCTTCCATCCTCTTCCAATCTGGGCGTATATCATTTTGGTATCAGAGCTTAGCTCCTACCATCGGACATCACACAAATCGGGTGAGATCTATCCTTGTTTACATTTTGTTTCTTTTCGTTTCTTTGTTTCAAATTTCGAAAACTCAAAACAAAATACAAAACTGACAAGTATTGTTCCTTGGTAAGGGCTGACCTATTCCACCATCCATTTCGCAGAACTTGCTGCTACCACTAGAGTCATACAATCAATCGCAAACAAGCGGAATAGCACTCCACATCGTCATCGGCATTCTCCTCGGGTGAGATCCTTCCGATTCGAGTTTCTGAACTTTGTTATTATTGATTGTGTTTCATCTTTGCTGTGTTGTGTTGCGCCGTGATTATCCGTGATTCCAACTAGGTTGAACATCCATTAAAATCCGAACATCACCTACTCGATTGCACGCACGAATCTGCTCAACCATCCTTGTGCATTTGCTTGCGATTCAATTTGATTAGTTCCTTGAACTATTACCGTGCGAAGTAGGAGTTCTATTGTATGCTCATTATCCCGTCATTCTATTTAAGTTTGATCCATCCCGACATCTAGGTAGTTTGAGAACATAGCTGTCATAACAAGCACGAACATATTGATTGAATCTGTCTACATTGCACGTTGAGTGTTTCTTGCATTGAGGAAATTTGATCATCTTCTTAAGACATCTTCTCGTGCCTCATTTTGTTTTCGGTTGACATAACTCGCTGTTTGATTTATTTGAGTGGCAAGCACGACATTTGTTGAGTGATTTGCACGTTAGTATAGGGTCTTTTGTTCGTTGCGTGAAATATTTGCATTGTGCGAGACTTGAGCGAACAATGAGTAACCCCGAGCCCTCTAGAGAAGGTTCTAACCGAGAACCAAGCAATGGCGATATTTTTAGATCCTTACAGATGATTATGGACCGGTTGTCTAGGCTAGAGGCCGAGCGGGCCCCCGAGCCGCATATGCAAGAACCAATAGGTCACCCTAGGCAAAACCAACCCCCTCCTATCGATCTACCAAGCGATATAGAAAGCGATGTCCGACCAAGGCATAGGCCGAGAGAGAGAGTGGTAGATAACCTTCCCGATAGAGGAGAGCCCCGTAGGCACCAACACCACAGACCCCGAGAGATAATGTCCGACGAGGATTCGGATCCCGATTACATCCCTAGGAGGAATCCACCTCGTAGAGCTAGACCCGAACGATGGGCCAACCAAGTAGAGGATGATAACTATAGACCAAACCGGGGTCAAGGGGGAGACCTTAAGCTTAAACCACCATTGTTCGTAGGTCGCATAGATCCGGAAGCGTATCTCGATTGGGAACGTCGCATGGATAACATATTTGAATGTTATTCGTATTCGGACCGTAGGCAAGTCCAATACGCAGTAGCTCAATTAGCTGAAAGCCTTAGCTTGGTGGGACCGAGAACTGACCGAATGACGCTGCGCTCAAATCGAGCCAATCGACACTTGGCGCGAAATGAAAGCGTTAATGCGAAAACGCTATATCCCACCTCATTTCCATCGCGAACTCCAGCGAAAATATCAAAGGATTTCACAAGGTGCTAGGACCGTAGAAGAGTATTTCGAGGAATTTGAGCACCTTAGGAGTAGATTAGTGATGGACAAGGACGAGAAAACCGTGATTGCACAGTTCCTGGATGGCCTCAATGAGCGTATTGCTCGAAAGGTCGAGCGTCACCCATACCAAAACCTCCACGAGGTCTTACACTTGGCCGTGCATATGATAACTCAGAGTACCTACCGTAGGAGGGTGGGGAGTGATCGCCGGTGCAGAGGCACGGACAAGGGGCCTCCTGACGAGCTTCTGGGTAGGGGGTACAGGGATGAATCGAACACACCGGAATGAGAGAGATCCGAGGGCTGTATAGGTATGGGACTATACGGTCTATGATAACATAAAAGAATTAGTTGAGCTATTCATAGCAACAAGGTGCACCTACCTTTTTGGTTGACTATCCCGAGAAAACTCCAAAGTTAAGCGTGCTGACTCTGGAGCAATCTCAGGATGGGTGACCTACTAGAAAGTGTCTCGGTATGCATGCGAGTGAGGACAAAACACGCTGAAAGGTCCCGGATTGCTGTGTGGGGGCAGTTTCGACAATTAGTAGCGGTACGGGTCGTTACAGATGGTATCAGAGCCGGTACTCTTCCAGTACGGTGTGGTTCGAGGACAAACCAGACGGAAGCTGGTGGGCCTATGACAACCCAGAGTACCATAGGAGGGCGGGGAGTGATCGCCGGCGCAGAAGCACGGACAAGGGGCAGCTCCTGACGAGCTTCTGGGTAGGGGGTATAGGGATGAATCGAACACACCGGAATGAAAGAGATCCGAGGGCTGTATAGGTATGAGACTATACGGTCTATGATAACATAAAAGAATTAGTTGAGCTACTCATAGCAACAAGGTGCACCTACCTTTTTGGTTGACTATCCCGAGAGAACTCCAAAGTTAAGTGTGCTGACTCTGGAGCAATCTCAGGATGGGTGACCTACTGGGAAGTGTCTCGGTATGCATGCGAGTGAGGACAAAACACGCTGAAAGGTCCTGGATTGCTGTGTGGAGGTAGTTTCGACAATTAGTAGCGGTCACGGATCGTTACAGTGCAGATCGAAAAGCAAAACCAACGTAAGCAAGTCCGGCTAAGTAAGCCCAAACCCTCGCCTAGCAACCCCTTTACCCTCCCTAGGACTACCTCCACACCCCGAAAGGAAACAACCGAAGGTCGTAGCTTTCCAAGTTACAAGGAAAAAGGGAAAGCTCCAGAATCCTCGCAATCCCGAACTCAAACTGACTCCACACGCGATCTACGATCACGGGAGATCATATGTTATAAATGTCGGGGACGGGGACATATGGCTCGTGACTGTCCAAATGCTAGGGTAATGATTATTACGGACAGCAGAGAATACGAGTCATTAGACGAGGAGGAGGCGGGCGATCTTGAGGAAGAGATCACTTACCCGGATAGCGGTGAATTACTAGTCACTCGACAAGTACTTAGTATGCTAGTAACTCCGGGAGAGACCGCCCAACGAGAGACGATCTTCCACACCCGTTGCATGGTAAATGGGAAGGTGGAATGATTATCGATAGTTGTTCATACACCAACGTGGCCAGCGCCTATATGGTGAAAAGCTGTATCTATCAACAGAAAAACATCCGCACCCATACAAGCTGCAGTGGCTTAATAATAGCGGAGAACTCAAAATGACCGAAAGGGTCAAAATTCCGTTCAGTATAGGAAAATATCGCGACGAGGTCCTTTGCGATGTCGTTCCTATGCAAGCCGGTCATATCCTTTTAGGCAGACCATGGCAATTCGATCGAGAAGTAACCTACGACGGACGAGCCAACCAATACTCCTTCGTGTATGACAAACGAAAGGTTGTGCTTGCGCCACTGAGCCCATCTCAAGTGCATGAGATGCAATTGAAACTAGCCAAGGATTCTGAGCCGAAGAAAAAGAATTTCTATATCAAGGCTAGTCATGTCGTGCGCGCTGTTCGTCAAGAACAATCGGTGTTGCTCTTGGTATTCAAGGATCAATTGAGCTTATCTTCGGAAACACCGACTCATAGCCCTGCTGTTAGCCGACTCTTAGAGCACTATAGCGATGTATTTCCGGATGAAATCCCCGCAGGATTACCTCCTATACGCGGGATTGAACACCAAATCGATCTAGTGTCTGGAGCACCGTTGCCTAACCGGCCCGCGTACCGGATGAACCCTGAAGAGACTCGAGAGCTCGAGAAACAAGTCCAAGAGCTAATGAGTAAGGGTTATATCCGAGAAAGTCTCAGTCCTTGCGCTGTACCCGTACTACTTGTGCCAAAAAAGGACGGGACTTGGAGGATGTGTGTGGATTGCCGCGCCATCAACAACATCACGGTCAAGTACCGGCATCCCATACCTCGGCTTGATGACATGCTCGACGAACTCAGTGGAGCCACGATCTTCTCCAAGATCGATCTTAAGAGCGGATACCATCAAGTACGAATGAAAGAAGGCGATGAATGGAAAACCGCCTTCAAAACGAAGCAAGGCCTCTACGAGTGGCTCGTGATGCCCTTCGGGCTTACGAATGCCCCAAGTACGTTCATGCGACTCATGAACCATGTACTAAGAACCTTCATTGGGATGTTTGTAGTGGTCTACTTCGACGACATTCTTATCTATAGTCGAAGCGAATACGACCATCTTACGCACCTGGAGCAAGTAATGACCACTCTTCGACAAGAAGGTCTATATGCCAACCTTAAGAAATGCTCGTTCTGCACAAACGAGTTAGTATTTCTAGGCTTTGTGGTCAGCTCTCAAGGGCTGCGAGTTGACGGCGAAAAGATCAAAGCCATACAGGAGTGGCCGACGCCGTCTACTATCGGACATGTGCGGAGCATTCTTGGTCTAGCTATTTTTTACCGTCGATTCGTCCGAGACTTTAGCAGCATCGCTGCTCCCCTCATCGCGGTCACAAAGAAAGACGTGGTCTTCGAATGGGGCGAGACTCAAGAGCGCGCCTTTTCCGCTCTAAAGGATAGTCTCACTACCGCGCCGGTTTTAATCCTCCCAAACTTCGACAAAACCTTTGAGATCGAGTGCGATGCCTCCGGAATTGGCATTGGAGCCGTCCTAATGCAGGAGAAGAGGCTCGTGGCCTATTTTAGCGAAAAGCTCAGCGGAGCTACGCTGAACTATCCGACTTACGACAAAGAGCTCTATGCTCTTGTACGTGCACTCGAGACATTGCAGCATTATTTGCTCGCTAAAGAGTTTGTCGTGCATTCCGATCACGAGACGCTAAAGCATCTTAAAGGACAAACCACGCTTAAGCGACGCCACGCCAAATGGCTTGAGTTTATTGAGACGTTTCCCTACGTAATCAAGTATAAGAAGGGAAAAGAAAACGTCGTCGCGGATGCTTTGTCTCGTAGACATACGTTGCTCTCGGTCATGGAAGCCCGCATGCTAGGCTTCACACTCATCAAGGAAAACTATGTGACCGATCCAGATTTTAGAACCGTCATTGAGGATTGTAGGCATGGTGCTTCTGGCCTATTTTACCTACATGACGGATATCTATTCCGCGATCGCCGACTTTGCATCCCCGCTGGGTCGATGCGTGACGTGATCATCCACGAGGCCCATGGAGTGCCCTTGTGAGACATTTCGGAGTAGATAAAACGCTGGCCATCATCCAAGAACATTTCTTTTGGCCGCACCTTAAGCGAGATGTGAGGAAATTTTGTGCTAAATGCATCGAATGCCATCGAGCTAAATCGAAAGCACATCCTCATGGTCTCTACATGCCATTACCGATCCCGACCCAGCCTTGGGTAGACATTTCGATGGATTTTGTCCTCGGTCTTCCGAAGCTACAACACAAGGACTCCATATTTGTAGTGGTAGATCGGTTTTCGAAGATGGCTCACTTCATACCGTGCGCAAAGACGGATGATGCCAAAAACATAGCCAACCTCTTCTTTCGTGAGGTTGTGAGGCTGCACGGTATCCCCAAAACAATAGTATCCGATCGAGATTCAAAATTCCTTAGCCATTTTTGGCGGACTCTATGGAAGAAGATCGGTACTAAGCTCGTCTTTTCGACGACGTGTCACCCTCAAACGGATGGCCAAACCGAGGTCGTGACACTATCGACTCTCTTACGAGCAACCATCGGGAAAAACCTCGGCAATTGGGTTGAATGTATTCCCCATATCGAGTTCGCATACAACCGAGCTACGCATTCGGCAGCTCGCCACTCCCCGTTTGAAACTGTTTACGGATTCAATCCGATCACACCCTTGGACCTTGTAGCATTACCTAGTGACGAATGGGTGAATGTTGAAGGGGAACAAAGGGTCGAGTTCATTAAGGAACTTCATCAGCGAGTGCTTGACAACATTGCTCGGAAAACCGAACAATACGCCCGCCAAGCCAATAAGGGTAGAAAAGCCGTAACATTTAACGAAGGCGATTGGGTTTGGTTGCATTTCCGCCCGGAGCGCTTTCCCGACAAGAGGAAGTCCAAGTTGGCACCACGCGGAGACGGTCCCTTCAGAGTCATCGAGCGCATCAACGATAACGCATATCGGCTCGAACTTCCTGGTGAGTATACCGTTTCTAATTCCTTTAATGTTATTGATTTGCGTCCTTATCTTGCAGGATCCGACTTTTCATAGGCGAAAACCTCTCAAGAGGGAGGGAATGATGAGGACATGGAGCCGGAGCTAGAACCGGAGTAGGAGCACTTGGATGCGGAGCACACGGAGCTAGGAGCGAACATGGACCCCTCGGAGCAATCAGCCGAAGACCAGCCCTTGGACATGTCAAGTGATCAAGACGTTACACGATCACTTGATCCCGCAAAGCTCGACAACGACCATCACGCAAAGGGTGCCCCACGAGCATACATTAGGGCCGAGCCGCCAATCATTCGCGCCAAAACGCGGGCACTTCGTCAACTACTATAGCATGCGATCATATCGATCTAGGGTTTGGTTTACTAGGTTTCATGCAGCGGAAGGATAATCTAAACCTAGTCAAACGTCACACGCAACCAAAATCATCCGTAAAACCCCGACAGATCGTGTATATCACCGTAGGAATCGAATACTTACCTCTTTCCTGAAGATCTGAAAGTAGCGATCGATCCAGGGCCTGTTTTAATCACCAAGAGCTGAAAGTACAGCTCCTCTACACGTATCCACACCGACGGGAAGGATTCCAAACGCTTTTGGAACTGATCTGCTAGGATCTGTGAAGTATATGAAGTGGGATCTAATCCCGGGAGCTAGAACTATGAAAGAAACGATTTCTTCTGAGTTTTTGCTCTGTTTTAGGGTTCTTTTCGTCTGTCTTAGGTTGAGGACGGCGTCCAATACCCTTCTTATAAGATAGGAACCCTAATCCTTGTGAAAAGAGACTTTTTCCGAGTATTGACTCGGTCCGAGTCAGAACTCTGACTCGGTCGAGTCAGAACGAATCAGCCCAAGCCCATTGTCAACTCTTGACTCGGCCCATTTAGTATTGACTCGGTCCGAGTCAAAACTTTGACTCGACCGAGTCAAAACATCAGCCAAGCCCAAAACACTTTCTGGGCTTCGGAACTGACTCGGTCCGAGTCAAGTACTGACTCGGTCCGAGTCAGAAGGCTGAAAACGTCCCGACACTCTGATTTGATCCGAAAACGATTTTTCCGACCAAATCCAAGTCTTCCTTTCCGAAACTTCACATATAAGTCCATCCCTAATGGTGTGTGACCCTGTAGGCCCATTCGCAGTGGCAGCAGCCTCGAGAACCATTCCCGATCTACAAGTCATGGTTAGCCTCTAGCAAGACGCCATGACCACCCACGTTGAATTGAGTCAGAGGTGATCTAACCAAGGCAATAACAGCTCGAGTTCTGATCCTTTATCTCACGATATCATAAGTTGAACAAGGGCATGGTGTGAGCCACCCTTCAAGTTCAACCGCTTTCTCGTCTTGGCAAATCAACTAATAAAATAAATGCAACTTCATCTATAGCGTGGCCACGCATTTTCATAGTCCGACTTCCACGAGAGGGCCCAGCGATATCTCTCCTATTGAGGAGGTGATAAGTCCCATATTGCATGTCTATTATCTCCATATGATTCGTGAACGTATCTGATCAACGCCGTTATAATCATCCGGTTAAAGACGACGTTTGACGCAGTCAAGACACGCCACTCCTCATATCAGATACTCTAGACATCTCAGGTATGAGGATCCATAAACGAACCGCTGTATGAGATTCAAGTCATGACTCTGTCCATGTGACAATCTCATGCGGGTCAACCAGTCACTCGTTCACAACGAGTACCCATGATTGTGAAATGCATCCAATGCATCGATCACACCTCAGGCTAGTCTTAATTCATCATTGTTCCCACAATGATAACTGACCAGGGAGTTTAGAATCATTCTATAATGATTCAAGGATACCGAAATATAACAAACATGCCAATCATATAACGGGAAGAGTAATGCATTCATAAACTAATGAATCAATATAAAGTCAAATGTCATATCACGGATCATCCTAGAGCATTACAACCAACAATCTCCCACTATGCTCTATGATCTATCCTACAAGCATCTAATCCCCATACCCCTAACATGACCATCATGTTTTGACGAAGTGAGAGGCTTCGTCATCGGGTCGGCAATATTATCATCTGTCGACACTCTGCTTATCTTCACGTCTCCTCTGTCGATAATTTCTCTGATCAAGTGAAATCGCCTGAGTATGTGTTTGGATCTCTGGTGTGACCGGGGTTCCTTAGCTTGCGCAATCGCACCATTGTTGTCACAATACAACTCAATGGGATCTGCAATGCTAGGAATGACGCCCAGGTCTCCCACGAATTTCCTGATCCAAACAGCTTCCTTAGCTGCATCCGATGCTGCTATGTACTCGGCTTCTGTAGTCGAATCTGCCACGGTTGGCTGTTTGGAACTCTTCCAACTGATAGCCCCACCGTTCAGGCAGAAAACATAACCTGACTGCGATCTGAAGTCATCTCTGTCGGTTTGGAAACTAGCATCGGTATAACCACTTATAGCGAGCTCGTCTTCCAATCCGCCATACACCAAGAACAAATCCTTAGTCCTTCTCAAGTACTTAAGGATGTTCTTGACCGCAATCCAGTGAGCCTCACCTGGTGTAGACTGATATCTACTAGTCATACTCAATGCATATGATACATCCGGACAAGTACACAACATGGCGTACATGATGGATCCAATTGCCGAGGCATATGGAATCCTACTCATGCGCTCTTGCTCATCCTGTGTCTTTGGACACTGAGTCTTGCTAAGAGCAACGTCATGTCCCATTGGCAAGGCACCCCTCTTGGAGTCTTGCATCTTGAACCGATTCAAGACCTTGTCAATGTATGTACTCTGACTTAGACCAAGAAGCCTTCTCGATCTATCTCTATAGATCTTGATTCCTAGAATATAGGCGGCTTCTCCTAAGTCCTTCATCGAAAAAACTGATCCTAGCCAGGATTTTACTCCTTGCAAGGTAGGAATGTCATTTCCGATGAGCAATATATCATCCACATAAAGTACAAGGAAGACCACTGCGCTCCCACTGACCTTCTTGTAAACACATGACTCATCTTCGTTTTGCAGGAAGCCAAACATTTTGACTGCCTCGTCAAATCGAAGATTCCAGCTCCTCGAAGCCTGCTTCAATCCATAAATGGATCTCTGAAGCTTGCACACCTTCCTCGGACTCTTAGGATCAACAAAACCCTCGGGTTGTGTCATGTACACATCCTCGAGCAAATTCCCGTTAAGGAATGCGGTCTTGACGTCCATATGCCATATCTCATAGTCATAATACGCAGCTATGGCCAGCAGAATCCGTATGGATTTAAGCATCACAACTGGTGAAAAGGTTTCATCATAGTCTATACCATGAATCTGCCGAAACCCTTTCGCGACGAGTCGTGCCTTATAGGTATGCACGATGCCATCCATGTCGGTTTTCTTCTTGAAAACCCACTTACATCCAATGGTCTTAATACCATCGAATGAGTCGACCAAAGTCCATACTTTGTTGTCGTACATGGACTGCATCTCAGACTCCATGGCCTGGTGCCATTTCTCGGAATCGGAACTCGCCACAACCTCTGAATACGACGTAGGCTCGTCATGTTCTAACAACATGAGTTCATCGTTTCCAGTCACAAGAAAACCATATCTTGTAGGCTCTTGGCGAATTCTACCAGATCTCCGAGGTTCACTAGGAGGTGCTGTCTCAACAACTTGTGACACAGGTTGAACTGATTCGCCCTGTTCACTCGGTTCCTCGACTATTTGTGGTTCTCGAACTTCTTCGAGATCTATTCTACTCCCACTAACTCTCTTGGAGACGAACTCTCTCTCCAAGAAAGATCCATTCCGAGCAACAAACACTTTGTTCTCAGATGGGTTGTAGAACCAGTACCCTTTAGTTTCCTTAGGGTAACCCACAAATATGCATTTATCAGACTTGGCGGATAGCTTATCAGAAGCAAGACGTTTCACGTAAACGTCACATCCCCAAATCTTCATGAATGCTAACCTGGGACGCTTCCCAGTCCATATCTCATATGGAGTCTTCTGAACCGACTTTGTTGGACAGTTGTTCAGTATAAGCGCTGCAGTTTCCAAAGCATATCCCCAGAAGGATTTAGGAAGATCGACCTGACTCATCATAGACCGTACCATATCCAATAAGGTTCGGTTCCTCCTCTCGGAAACGCCATTCCATTGTGGCGTTCCAGGTGGAGTCAGCTGTGAGACAATCCCACAATCTGCCAGATAGTCAGTGAACTCTTGGCTCATATACTCGCCACCTCGATCAGATCGAAGCAACTTGATCGTCTTGCCAAGTTGGTTCTGCACCTCGTTTCTGAAAGTCTTGAACAATTCAAGCGTTTCAGACTTATGTCTCATCAAGTAGACATAACCGTACCTACTGAAATCATCAGTAAACGTAACAAAGTACAGATAACCTCCTCTAGCGGGAGAGCTCATAGGACCGCATACATCACTATGTATGAGTTCTAGCAACTCCGTAGCCCGTTCTCCTTTTCTAGTAAAAGGAGATTTTGTCATCTTGCCCATCAAACAGGAATCGCATGATTCGATTGATTCATAATCAAAAGAATCAAGAAGTCCATCAGAATGAAGCTTCGCAATGCGTTTCTCATTGATGTGACCAAGTCGACAATGCCAGAGATAGGTCGGATTTAAGTCGTTCGACTTAAACCGCTTGGTACTAACATTATAGATCGACCTGTATCCAGATGGTTCATCTTCCAAAATATAAAGGCCATTAAACTGGTAACCTTTACCATAGAATAAATCGCCTCTATAAATGGACAGACATTTGTTCTCAATAACAAATCTGAAACCATCTGAGTCTAAGCATGAAATCGATATGATGTTCCTACTGATGGCAGGTACAAAATAACAATCATGCAACTCCAATACAAGGCCAGAAGGTAAAGTCAGATCATAAGTCCCGACGATCAATGCAGCAACTTTTGCTCCATTCCCGACACGGAGATCTACTTCTCCCTTTGCCAATTGTCTACTTCCTCGCAGTCCCTGCACATTTGCACAAATGTGCGAGGCACATCCGGTATCTAATACCCATGAAGAAGAAGTACACAAGTTGGCCTCTATAATGAAGATACCGGAAATTGAAGCTTCTGCAAGCTTCTTCTTCCTCTGATCTTCCAGGTAGAGCCTGCAATTTCTATACCAATGCCCGATGGCATGACAGAAATAACACTCTTCCTTCTTGGGTTTGGACTTAGGCTTAGTGACAACACTTGTCAATTTCCTTTTGCCCTTACCTTTGGAACGCTTCCTCTTGCTGGAACTCTTTCCAACAATCACCATATCATTCTTCCCTTGGCTCCCAGCTTTCTCTTGGAATGACATATTCAACTGATCATCCATCAATGAATTGTCCATGTCATCTAATTGCTCACGCAATTCCGAAGACATCTTTCCAAGCATCAAGCTAGACAAGTCCAGATCATCATCCTCATGCTTCCAATAAGCATCAATGATCGATCCAGAAGCCTTGGTCAGAGGCTTATCCTTCATAAGGATAGATCGCATGGTGAGATTAACCAGATTCCTGCAACAGATATACACTACAGAAAAAGACAAACAAACAGACAGAAAATATGCAAGTCACTTAGTACACTTACTAACACAGATAATAGATGCAATATGACAGGCTCCCACTAAGAAAAACACCCTCAATGAGTTTCCAAGTGAGCTAGGATCCATATTTCACATGCTTTTGAGTCAGCTAGGGCATGACGCTCAAAACCATGCTATTTAGGTAGACAACACTTTGTCAATCACATCCTATGTGATTCCTAGATGAGTATGGGATAGTGATACGCTATCACTGCATGTTCCTCATCCCATCCTTACCATCAGGTCCAAGTCCGACTTGATAACCCAATTCAAGCTCAACCATATTTGAGCTATGAGAATCACGATTTCTCCATACTGCCTCACCAAGATAGTCAGGCACGCTCAGCTAGGGCATGACCCGTAACCATGACGATCGAGGCCTTGACAGTTGCTCTGCTAATGGGCGGTAATAGCTTGAGATTAAAACATGAGGCTTCATTTGTCTTGAACACCAGGATACCTTGACTGAATTCAAGTCATTCCAGTCAAGTTGTTCTGATCAACTCGGATGAACTACTCTTAGTTCCTTTGAGTCGTCCATATACAAAATCTCTTGGCCAAACAACATTTGTTTGCCTTAGATTCGATACCAGAACCCTCTCAATATCCTAATTCAGATATTTGATTCGAGACAACGATTGCACAATCAAAACTCTTCATTTTGGTTCGTTCTGACTCGGTCGAGTCAACACTTGACTCTGTCCGAGTCAAAACTCTGATCTGTCGTTCTGACTCTGTCGTTCTGACTCGGTCGAGTCAAAACTCTGACTCTGTCCGAGTCAAAACTCTGATCTGTCGTTCTGACTCTGTCGTTCTGACTCGGTCGAGTCAAAACTCTGACTCTGTCCGAGTCAGAACTCTGGGAGACACTTTCAGGCCACGAAATCTAGGGTTTCACCCTAATTCGCTGCGCCATCAAGCCGTCTACTTCCTGAAACTCATCCATGCATCAAATAATATTCATAATATCATAAACATGCATAGATCAGGCCTATCATGCAATTCTAACCATTAAAATCATGTAGGCAAGCAACAAGCACGGCGATATACAGAGAACCAGTCAAAATGCATTACATTATGAATGCATTACATTAGTCAAAATGTCATATCACGGAGTATCCTAGAGCATTAAAACCAACACTATATGGCATCGTTGATCAAGTCTTGAGCAGGATACGGGACAAAGACGAGGCCGACGCACCCCGACATGGCATGCATCACGTCTTCACCATCATGGCCGAACCCTACATGCAAAAGGAAGCTTCTTGAGCTGCAAGCAAAGTCTCAACAGCTATATTCTTCCAACCACCACATTAAATGCATGTTAGGTGATAACTCCTAATTCTCTCTATATTTCCTGGACGTTTTTATAGGATTTACATGAGGATCATGTTCATTTGTAGGCATTATAGGCGCGTTAGGCTACGGAACTCGGTTTGGTTGTGTTTTTATTGGATTACAGGTCTTGGATGAGATTCGGACCAAGATGGAAGCAATCTGGAGCTAAAAGGATGGAATACATCAAGAACTTCCTGTCCTGACTCGGCCAGAGTCAACCATGGAAAGCGGGTCGAGTCAACACGCTGAAAATGGCCCAATTCAAGCATGTTACGAGGAGTCCGAGTCAGAACGTCCGAGTCAGACTACCCCGAGTCAACATGCCCGAGTCAGAACGTCCGAGTCAGAAGATTGGGCTGGGCCGAATTTCTTATGTCTCGTTTTGACTCGGTCGAGTCATTAGGCTCCTCTTGTGCATGTTAAGCACAATTAAGACTTCGTTCTCTTTCTATATATTTTCGAATTCACTCTTGTAATTTTCAGACTTGTTGATTGAATGAATTTTGCTCTCAAGCTTATCTCTTTCTCGTCTTTGGTGTGTCCAAAACGCGATCCGAGCTCGACGGTGTGTCCGCGGCTGTCCTAGGTTTAGTGTGTCCGACCTTTGCCACCTTTCCTTCACTTATTCACTTCACCATTTCCCTCTTTGATTCGAGTTCGAATTCGAGTGCCTCATTCGAGTGCCGGTGATTGAACTCGGATCCCCCCCACCTCCACTTCGACCCTCATACCCAATCCGAACAACCAAAAAAGTATTCTGAAGGTTTAGAAGAAGATAAAAAA
>NW_010969446.1:513730-522295 GCF_000463585.1 Tarenaya hassleriana | reverse complement strand
CCGATCTAGGCGTATATCACATGGTACCATATGACCGAGTGAACATGGTACTGTGTGACCGAGTGAACATGGTACCGTGTGATGAGTGACATGATACATGTGACTATGTAACTTGTGACATGTGACCATGTGACCAAATAGGATAAACTCCCATGTGACCGTATAACATATACCATGTGACCAGTTTAACATAGTAACATATGACCATATGTTACCAAGTCACTATGAAACTTGTGACCAAGTGATCTAAGACCATGTAACCAAGTCACCTGTAACCATGTGACCTACTGTCCTGTGATTTGTGACCATGTCACTAAACCGATCATGTGACATGTGACGATGCCACCTAAATCACTCTGTGACCTGTTACCACGTAACTTAAATCAGCATGTGACATGTGACATTTTCACCTTGTGACCATACAATTATGTGACATAAATTACATCGAACTCTATCACCTATATGAGTGTGATCCAAATTAACATATTATTCATCATCCAAACATCGACCCATACATCCATGTGACTCAATTCAACTCGATTTTAACAATTTCACATCACATTCGATTACTTGACTTCAATCCCAATATTTTATTTTGAAATCCAAAAAAATTCAAAAACATAACCCTAAATTTCTATCCGTCAAATCCTCATGTCAGCACTTAAAGTCAACATCAAACAATTTCAAGATCTAGCAAATCTGAGAAAAAGAGAAGTAATCTACCTGATGATTGTTTAACTCAGTAATTTGTATTTGGTTTTCAATCTCATTCGAAGATGTCGATGAAGATGAGTGTTGGGCTGATGTAGAAGCCTTTTTTTCGTCTGCGACGTCACTTCTTATTTGAATCGTAGGAGAGTTTAATAGATAGCGAGAGATTCGACTTTTTCAAAATTTGGGTGAAGACTCAACAATTTCGAAAGAGAGAGAAAGAACATATAGCAAGAGGTAGGAGAGAGAGGAAGATTTTCAGAGTTAAAAGAGAGAGACATCGTGAGTTTAGAAGAGAGAAACAACCACCTTTTTATTTTTTCAATTTTTTAAATTATGAGAAAAGTTTTTTCGTCTTTTTAGATTTTTATAAAGGTCTAAATGTCTTTTAAACTGTTCAACACCTTTTTTTTAAAATTTTGACTTTGGAAGGTATTGACAGAATATGCAAAACAGTCAAAGGGTACTTTAGATATATCCCCGATTTAGATTTAGCATCCCCTCCTAATTGTTTCCCTCAGCTGGGAAACGAGGAGATAAGAGAAGCTGACATGGGGCATTATAAAAAATGTCCTTACTTTGCTACAAAGACTTCATGGCATACCCCTCACTTGGCGGAAAAAAAAAATCTCCACACAATACCTTTATAAATATGTTCTTTCCATGATACCCTTATACACCTTTCTTTAATTAATTGATTTGTATTTCTCTCTTCACATTTCTCTTTCCTCGCATTCTCTCTCCTCGTATTTCTCTCTCATCGTATTTCTCTCTCTTCATGTTTCTCTCTCCTCATGGTTCTCTCTCCTCGTATACTAGTCATACTGGTCACACTAATCACACCGTTCAAAAAATATCCACACTCATCACTTTTAACCTCGAATTCTTTTTCGAACCCTTTTTTTGGTCGTACAATACGCTCTAAAAGTGTTGAATTCTTGAAATTCGCTGTGTGACTAGTGTGACCATCGAGATATGCGTACGTGTAAAAACACTGACCCAATTCATCTGTTGAAGGCTAAAATAAGGTTTATACACTGTAAAACGGTATAATTTAACTTTATAAGAACGTTTTAGAGGGAGATAAAACAACAAATTTACGAACACAAAGTTAAATTGGTCCAAAGTGTTTCTAAAACACTACTATCACTAATTATGAGATTCGTTTTATGATCATAGCTTTCGATCAGTTAATGCTCATCAACTTTCGACATCGATTTCTTTTTCGAACCTTTTCTTTGGTTATACATTACGCTCTGAAAGTGTTGAATTCTCAAAATTTGACCAGTGTGGCCATCGGGATATGCATACGTGTGAAAACACTGGTCCAATTCATCTGTTGAAGACTAAAATAAGGTCTATACACTGTAAAACGGTATAATTTAACTTTATAAAAACGTTTTAGAGGTGGATAAAACAACAAATTTACGAACACAAAGTTACATTGGTCCAAAGTATTTCTAAAACACTACTATCACTTATCAGATTCGTTTTATGATCATTCCTTCTGATCAGATAATGCTCATCAACCTTCGACCGCGATTTTTTTTCGAACATTTTCTTTGGTCATACATTACGCTCTGAAAGTGTTGAATTCTCGAAACTTGTTCAGTGTGACCATCGGGATATGCATACGTGTGAAAACAATGGTCCAATTCATCTGTTGAAGGGTAAAATAAGGTCTATACACTGTAAAACGGTATAATTTAATTTTATAAAAACGTTTTAGAGGCAGATAAAACAACAAATTTACGAACACAAAGTTACATTGGTCCAAAGTGTTTCTAAAACACTACTATTACTTATGAGATTCGTTTTATGATCATAGCTTTCGATCAGATAATGCTCATCATCTTTCGACCGTGATTTCTTTTTCGAACCTTTTCTTTGGTCATACATTACGCTCTGAAAGTGTTGAATTCTCGAAATTTGTTCAGTGTGACCAGTGTGACCATCGGGATATGCATACGTGTGAAAACACTGGTCCAATTCATCTGTTGAAGGCTAAAATAAGGTCTATACACTGTAAAACGGTATAATTTAACTTTATAAAAACGTTTTAGAGGCGGATAAAACAACAAATTTACGAACACAAAGTTACATTGGTCCAAAGTGTTTCTAACACATTACTATTACTTATGAGATTCGTTTTATGATCATAGCTTTCGATCAGATAATGCTCATCAACTTTCGACCGCGATTTCTTTTTCGAACCTTTTCTTTGGTCATACATTACGCTCTGAAAGTGTTGAATTCTCGAAATTTGTTCAGTGTGACCAGTATGACCATCGGGATATGCATACGCGTGAAAACACTTGTCCAATTCATCTGTTGAAGGCTAAAATAAGGTCTATACACTGTAAAATGGTATAATTTAACTTTATAAAAATGTTTTAGAGGCGGATAAAACAACAAATTTACGAACACAAAGTTACATTGGTCCAAAGTGTTTCTAACACATTACTATCACTTATGAGATTCGTTTTATGATCATAGCTTTCGATCAAATAATGCTCATCAACTTTCGACCGCGATTTCTTTTTCGAACCTTTTCTTTGGTCACACATTACGCTTTGAAAGTATTGAATTCTCAAAATTTGTTCAGTGTGACTAGTGTGACCAGTGTGACCATCGGGATATGCATACGTGTGAAAACACTGGTCCAATTCATCTATTGAAGGCTAAAATAAGGTCTATACACTGTAAAACGATATAATTTAACTTTATAAAAACGTTTTAGAGGCGGATAAAACAACAAATTTACGAACACAAAGTTACATTGGTCTAAAGTGTTTCTAAAACACTACTATCACTTATGATATTCGTTTTATGATCATACTTTTCGATCAGATAATGCTCATCAACTTTCGACCGCGATTTCTTTTTCGAACCTTTTCTTTGGTCATACATTACGCTTTGAAAGTGTTGAATTCTTGAAATTTGTTCAGTGTGACCAGTGAGATGTTGGGTTTCCTGGGATCTCTAGAGCGAATCATATTCCTAAGAGATCGATTCTAGGGTTTGCGCAGCGGATGTAAAACAAAAATTTATGAAACCCTAGAACCATGCTTCTATGAATCGTAGAAAAGTAATAACGCTTACCTCAATCGATCCGGGACCTGTATCAATTGAAGAATTCGTTCGATCACGAAAGGGAGAAAGAATACCTCGTCCTCTATACGTATCCACACCTCGGGATGGATTCCAACGATTGGAACTTGTCTGCTAGGACCCGAATCTGCTATTCGGTTTTTGCTTTGAGAAAACGGGACTTCGATCACTTTTTAAAACTCTTGGATCTCACCAAAAGTCTGTAGAAAAGTTCTAAAGTCGGCTCACTAAGTCTCTCGACTAATTAGGGTTTTAATCTCCTTCTTATAAGGTGATTTTATCCTAATTTTGGTTTAATTTTGGAAAAACCTGAAGCCCAGAAAACGGACGGTCCAGAGATGCACGTGGACCGTCCGTTCCAGACAAGCCAGAACGGATGATCTGTTTCCTGGGATCTCTAGAGCGAATCCTATTCCTAAGAGATCGATTCTAGGGTTTGCGCAGCGGATGTAAAACAAAAATTTATGAAACCCTAGAACCATGCTTCTATGAATCGTAGAAAAGTAATAACGCTTACCTCAATCGATCCGGGACCTGTATCAATTGAAGAATTCGTTCGATCACGAAAGGGAGAAAGAATACCTCGTCCTCTATACGTATCCACACCTCGGGATGGATTCCAACGATTGGAACTTGTCTGCTAGGACCCGAATCTGCTATTCGGTTTTTGCTTTGAGAAAACGGGACTTCGATCACTTTTTAAAACTCTTGGATCTCACCAAAAGTCTGTAGAAAAGTTCTAAAGTCGGCTCACTAAGTCTCTCGACTAATTAGGGTTTTAATCTCCTTCTTATAAGGTGATTTTATCCTAATTTTGGTTTAATTTTGGAAAAACCTGAAGCCCAGAAAACGGACGGTCCAGAGATGCACGTGGACCGTCCGTTCCAGACAAGCCAGAACGGATGATCTGCTTTCTGTGGATTGTTGGGTCTAGACTTGGCAGACTGTCGATCTGGCCCTTTCGGTCCGTCCGTTCTAGCCCCTTCCGTCTCGGTTTTTCTGTCGTTTTCTCGTGCGTTTTGTCCTTCCCTGCGTGTGTGACCCTGTAGGCTCATTCGATATAGTAGTATAACCCGAAATCTCTATTTCGGATATACAAGTCATAGGTGGTCTCTAACAAGACACTATGACTATCTATCTCGAGTAGAGATTGTTCGTAATCTTACGAATGCCAGTGATGATTCCGTCTGATGATCCTTTTGTATCGCGATATCATATGTCGAACATAAGGCGTGGACAAGCCACCTTATCTGATTCGACTGCTTTCCCGTTCACTGAGTTTGACTGTCTGAAATAGACGACGTTCATCTATAGTGCGGCCACACATTTCTACAGTCTCGCTCACACGAGGGGCCCAACGATATCTATCTCTTTTACGAGAGTTAAAATCCCGTCTTGACTATCTACAATCCAGCACATGATTCGTTTCATACCTGATTCACGCCTTTATAGTCCTCCTGTTATGCAGGACGTTTGACGTATTCAAAGCACACAATTCCTCATGTTGGATTCCGTAGATATCTCAGGTCTTAGGATCCAATCATGGAACCGCCATATGAGATTCAAGTCATGACGCTAGTCCATGTGACAATCTCATGCGGGTCAATCCAGTATTTCGTTCTCCAACATCTATTATCATCTATATGATCATCAATCACACATCATACTAGTCTTGGTATATCATTACTCCCACAATGATACATGACTAGGGAGTTTAGTATTGTTCATAACAATACATGGATTTCATATCATATTGAGAACTTCTATTTTTCTCTATATTTTGATAAGAGTTTGTCTAGGTTTTACGGGATAACCACATGCATTCATAGACATTCTAGGCGTGTTAGAACACAAAACCCGGTTGTGCCTTAGTTTTGCAGAGTTACAGGTTTCAAAGATGATTGGACTCGAAAAGGAGCTATTTGGAGCGTTAAAAGAGAAGTCCGGATGAGGTACTCATGTTGCGACATGAATAACGTTTTCTACAGAGGTCCAAATCGTGCGAAACTTGTACCATTGCAAAGAGCACTTCAAGAGCTTCGCGTAGACACCAAAATCGCGTAAATCCGACACCGCAGCAGAAAGATATGAGCGAAATCGTGAAGACCAGAGAACTACCAGTGCAGGGCCGGATCCAACTGGTTCCGGTCCGAATCAAGACAGCGGCCACGAGCCCAGGAATCTGGATCCGGTCCGGATCCACCTGGAATCGGTCCGGATCCAGTCTAAAACCCTGTTTCGCGATTTTCAGCATTCTATCGGGAAGAGGACTCTTGGGAGCCGCCCTAGGGTTATAAAAAAGCCCTAGACACGTCCTAGAACATCTGAGACCCTTAGAGAACACTTAGATACAGATTTTTGGAGAGCTTTTGGTGAGAAAATAATAGAAGTTCACGGGATTTCGGGAAGAAGAAGGAAGATTCGATCGTGGAGACTACACATCTGCATGAGACTTTCTTTCCTCTCTTTTATCTCTTTCTTTATGAGCTTTTTGTTGTTTTCTATGAACCGTGAGTAGATCCACGGCTGTGGGTTAGGGATTCGTTTGTGTTTTGGGTATGTTTGAACCCTAACTTGGTTGCGATTTGAATTTGTTTCGGTTTTATCGATTTGTGCTTTCTTCGATTGGTGTTTGCTGACCCCTTGGCCAATTATTTCAGATTCTGAACTACATAGGAATATGGGTTTAGTTTCGGGATCGAGATTGATGAATGAATCGTATTATTCACATAGAGATATGGTTTAATCGATTTAGGGTTGATGATAGCGTTCTTCATGCATCTAGGGTTAACTTGAATAGATCGAGAGATTGACGAGTTATTCTAGGTAATGAGCTAGTAGACCGAGAGGTGAATTCTCTATTCTTGTTGCTTGATGATTCCCGAATACAAGTACGATGTCGTTATTCTTGCATGCTTAGTAAATACCCATACACGCGAATACGATCCCGATACCCGTAGTCAATCCTTGTTTGATAAGTTACTCGTTTTCATTGCTTTCTTATTTCGTTTTCTATAGATTCCAATTACTTCCATCATCACTTGCTTGCTTGCTTTGATCTCTTTTCGATTTAGATTTGGATTTAGCAACCGGTCCTTGTATTCGACCCCGTGTTACGACGATCCGTATCCTTGCGGTGAGTTGTGAATCGGGTTATATATTTTAGACTCGGTACACACGTATCAAGTTTTTGGCGCCGTTGCCGGGGACTGGTTAGCCTATTTCTAGGTCTTTATTGATTCTAGATCTTTGCTTGATTTTCTTTTTCTTTTTCTTTTTTCTTTTTCTTTCCTTTTTGTGGATTCACTTGGTCTCGAGTTCTTCTTTTTCTTTGCGGTTTGCAGGGTTCTAGTGCATGACACGTAGCTCTACTCGGAGAGAAGACCTAGTCTACGATCCAGAGATTGAGCGTACCTTGAGAGACATCCGAAATCAGCAGAGAAGAGAAGCTATGTCGAGGTCAAGTAGTTCGCACGACCATGCGGTTCATGATGAGGAGCATCAAGAGAATCAAGAGCACATGAATCCGGTCTATGATCAACAGACCGAGGGCGAAGCTACCTATGTTGCAGAGGAGAATTTGGGTTCTTACATTGCACCGAAGCACACCCAACTCCTATCATGCATCAACTGTCCGCCCATTGACAGTTTCGAGCTACCGCCACAGTGCATCACGATGTTCAGTCAGTCATGCGAGTTTCAGAGGGCGGTCTACAGAGGATCCCATTGCTCACTTGACTCAGTTCAAGATGTTGTGCAGATCAGTTAGGAAGGCACGAGGAATGACCATCGAGGATGTATACTTGGAGGCCTTTCCTTTTTCACTGATAGACCGGGCGAGAGATTGGCTCTACACTCTTGAGCCGAACTCGATCACGACATGGGAGGAGCTAGAGGAGCAATTCATGGCGAAATACTACTCCCCAAAGAAGACCCGAGCTGCACAGAGAGCCATACATAGCTTCACTCAGGAGAGTGATGAGAGTCTGTACGACGCATGGGAGAGATTCAAAGGCTACCAACGCCTTTGTCCACACCATGGCATGGATAAGCGACTGTTGCTTTCCACATTCATCCACGGATTGAGAGACGATACTAGAGCATGGATGGATGCAGCTTGTGGAGGGAGTGTATACGACATTCCCTTTGACACCCTAGAGATGCAGATTGCGAAGATGGCAAAAGCAAGAGGGATGTCAGGAGATAGCATCAGACGCTCTACAGGACGGGTAGATTTGGGTGAGTCCGCTGCTTTGAAAGCGGTCATGTCAGATTTATCGGCAATTAAGCAGCACATGGGACTCAAGAGTACGCCTATCCCGCAGAAGATCCAGCCTGGAATGTTCTTGGTAGATCAGGCCACATCAGAGAAAGAACCGGTTGAGGACGTCAACTACGTGGGAAGGAATCAATACCAGAATCCTTCCAATCTTTACAACCCGAACGCGCCTAGGAACCATCCTGGTTTCTCCTACGGAAACCCGAGCGGAGCATTGAATGTGCAGCAGCAGGGTGTTGATGCGCACGCACCGAGTTTTAAATTTGTAACCCGATTCGTACCACTATCCGCAAGTATACGGTAGTTGTAGTACCGGGGTCGATCACGAGGACTAGGTTGTGTTAATCCATTCTTAAACTAGATCAAAGGTGATGGAAAATATTGATTGCAAGGTGTTTGTGAAAATGCAAATATGAAAAGAGGGTCAAATAAGCAAACGAAACTTGTGTGATGAAAACGATTGG
>NW_010969446.1:508346-512987 GCF_000463585.1 Tarenaya hassleriana | reverse complement strand
TATGATCAAACTTGAATGGGATCTAAGGTTGGCTTGTCTATCCGGGTAAAAGTCACCGCGAATGGAATCGAGTTTAGCGTATTCTGACCCTCTAGCATTCAAACAAACGACTACAAATGGAACTTCTTTCGCCTTTCTTTTCCTTTTCTCTCTTTTTTTTTTTTTTTGAAACATCCCGGGCTTCTAGGACGTTGAAGTTGACGAGTGACATACCTTTTTGGTATATTCGCCCCACAACTTAGACCCGAGCCATCGGTTTCTAATGCACTCATGTCCTCGAATGATTTTCATTAACGAGCTAATGACAGCGGAGTGTCGGGATGCTACTCTATTCATTCGGGCTTTCTTCTATGCTATGGGCTTACTAAACTTAGAGATAGAAGAATGGTTCTTGGGGAGACGTTTGCGCTTGGTTCGTAGCTTCTAATCCGCCTAGACCTTAGGAGGTAAATAATCCCACATAACAATCGCACGCGTGCCAAAGGACAGGGAATATTTCACGCCGAAATGAGATGCCGCAACATTACATACTTGAAGTAGAGCCGTTTGATGTGTGGGGCATTGATTTCATGGGACCGTTTCCCTCATCTTGCGGGAACTTATATATCCTTGTGGCTGTGGACTACGTGACGAAATGGGTTGAGGTATTAGCAAGTCCGAAGAACGACTCTAGCACTGTGACAAGGATGTTCAAACGAACAATATTTCCAAGATTTGGGGTGCCAAGAGTAGTGATAAGCGATGGCGGTGCACACTTTGTTAATAGGATAATCCAAACCCTTTTGACAAAGTATGGTGTCCACCATAGGATTGCCACCGCTTATCATCCACAAACGAGTGGACAAGTGGAAGTATCAAACAGACAGATCAAGTCTATACTTGAGAAGACGGTTGCTAAGTCAAGAAAGGATTGGTCATTGAAGCTAGAGGATGCGGTTTGGGCATACAGGACTGCCTTCAAGACCCCGATTGGAATGACCCCTTTTCAGCTTGTGTACGGAAAAGCGTGTCACTTACCCGTGGAATTGGAACACAAGGCTTACTGGGCCATCAAGGCTTTGAACTACGATTGGAAAACGGCAGCGGAGAAACGAGTTCTAGAGCTACACCATTTAGACGAAATTCGGCTAGATGCTTACGAGAATGCAAGGATTTATAAGGAGAGAGCAAAAAAATGGCATGACAGACATATCCTCCACCACACCTTCAAGGAGGATGATCAAGTCCTACTTTTCAACTTGCGGTTGCGCCTCTTTCCAGGTAAGTTAAAATCTCGTTGGTCTGGTCCTTTTAAAGTTAAGAGGGTTACTACTCATGGTGCCATCGAGCTCGATGATGGAAAGGGAAGTTCTTTCTTGGTTAATGCTCAGAGAGTTAAACTGTACAACCCAGGAAATGAACTCGGACCGAGAGGCACCCTAGCCCTCGTGACTCCGTTTCACGAGTGAAAAGTGGTCTGGTCTAGCTGAGACCGAAAAACAGCGCTCTCGGGGGCATCCCGAGGTTGTAAATACCTTTTTCCGTTTTAGATATAAAAAAAAAATTCAAAAATCCCCAACATTTTGACCCTTTTTGTCCACCCCAACTCTTTCTTAGAAGAACCAGGCAAACCCTTCTGTTTTTCTCTAGCGATCGCTCAATTTTTGGAAATTTTGTGAATCAGTTCATTTTCGGGCTACCAGCTCTCATTTTCGGGCTACCCTCCTGATATTTCTGAGCAAAATGACAGTATTCAAAATTTAGGGCGCCCTCCCTACATTTTAGAGCGACCGCCTTTTTCGAAAAACAAACCAAAACGAGCTACCGCTCGTGATTTTAGGGCGACCTCTCTATCACGTATCCTAGGGTTTCAGCATTCTCATTTATCCCCAAATCAAACCCTAACCTTCTAAACACCACAAGTTGAGAGAGAGGACATAGAGAGAGAGGACCTAACCTCTGATTCGTCGTCGTCGGTCATCCAACCGCCGAATCTCATCTCTACATCTCTCCGGCGTCGATCTCGCACCTCATCTTCGCCAGGTCCTCCAGCAACCAAATCCTCACCATTTGCAGCCATCTCTCTCATTCTTCCCTCCATTCCTTCGATAATAGGTGAACCTTGCCGCGAGATCAAGGTTAGACCATCCCTTCCTTGCGCACCTTTCCAAGCTCGCGCCATCATGGAATTCCAATAGTGCTTCATGAAGATAAGCGAGTTCCAACTTGTGTACCTTTCCCGGTTCGTCCCGTGCAAGGATGGTGCTTGCTATGACTTGGTGTGCGTAGCGAATGACCGGATGTTGTATGTTGGAGGCCCGAGATTTTGCACTTGTGTAATCACCCACGGCAATCTTTCGCCAGAAGTTCTTGAGAGTAGAGTTGTTTATCCTCGGTATTTTCCAGGTCGTACCCTTGGGTACTTCGAGAATGTCGGCTACTTGACCCATGGAGAGTCTCACCCATTTGTTATTAAGGCGGAATTCCATGTATGCCTCGTCAAGTGTTCCATCCTCCGGCAAGTAACAATGGTAGGTAGCCAACATTTCCAACGCAACACTAGGAATGTTCGGATTTGCTTCTCGCACCCATTTGGACCATCCCAACTTATCAAAGATGTAGTTAACACCCTCCTCTATCCCTAGTTTCTGAATCGTCGCATCGCATAAGAATTTGCTATCCTTGAAAGGGATAGGACGGAGGCGATTTATGTCCGGGGTTGCTTCGTCTCTCTTATCATTCTTCAGCTCTGGTTGACGACCCACCATAATTTCAGCACTGACCTCAGTAATTACGGTTATCGTGCCTTCATGTAGCGCTCTCTTGGTGATAAAAACTGGTTCATTCGGCTTAGAGGGAGCGGGTTGTTTCGAGGAGGAAGGTGCCGAGGTTCCTTTCCCAGGAGCTGGTCGTGGTCGCTTCTGATTGAGGGAGCCCTTGGTTGGTGGTCTGTGAGTGATGAGAGATCGGAACAACGAAAATGGTGAGCAAATTTCGAGTTGATGATTGCTCAGAAATAATGGGAGGGCCGCCCTAAAACATGAGTAGGGCGCCCGTTTTTGTCTGAGAAACAATACTTGACAATGGAGGCGCAAATCCCAAAAAATTTCGAGATTCGGGTTCTAGGGGGTGATATAGGCTCGAAAATTGCATCTCTAAGCTAACCCAAACAGTCTAGAGTTCGAAAAATCCGCCAAGGGGGAACTATGAGATGAGAAATAGAGAGATTGAAGAGGAGGAGAGTGTTACCTTGCAGCCATTGAAGGAATGGAGGGAAGAATGAGAGAGATGGCTGCAAATGGTGAGGATTTGGTTGCTGGAGGACCTGGCGAAGATGAGGTGCGAGATCGACGCCGGAGAGATGTAGAGATGAGATTCGGCGGTTGGATGACCGACGACGACGAATCAGAGGTTAGGTCCTCTCTCTCTATGTCCTCTCTCTCAACTTGTGGTGTTTAGAAGGTTAGGGTTTGATTTGGGGATAAATGAGAATGCTGAAACCCTAGGATACGTGATAGAGAGGTCGCCCTAAAATCACGAGCGGTAGCTCGTTTTGGTTTGTTTTTCGAAAAAGGCGGTCGCTCTAAAATGTAGGGAGGGCGCCCTAAATTTTGAATACTGTCATTTTGCTCAGAAATATCAGGAGGGTAGCCCGAAAATGAGAGCTGGTAGCCCGAAAATGAACTGATTCACAAAATTTCCAAAAATTGAGCGATCGCTAGAGAAAAACAGAAGGGTTTGCCTGGTTCTTCTAAGAAAGAGTTGGGGTGGACAAAAAGGGTCAAAATGTTGGGGATTTTTGAATTTTTTTTTTATATCTAAAACGGAAAAAGGTATTTACAACCTCGGGATGCCCCCGAGAGCGCTGTTTTTCGGTCTCAGCTAGACCAGACCACTTTTCACTCGTGAAACGGAGTCACGAGGGCTAGGGTGCCTCTCGGTCCGAGTTCATTTCCTGGGTTGTACAGTTTAACTCTCTGAGCATTAACCAAGAAAGAACTTCCCTTTCCATCATCGAGCTCGATGGCACCATGAGTAGTAACCCTCTTAACTTTAAAAGGACCAGACCAACGAGATTTTAACTTACCTGGAAAGAGGCGCAACCGCAAGTTGAAAAGTAGGACTTGATCATCCTCCTTGAAGGTGTGGTGGAGGATATGTCTGTCATGCCATTTTTTTGCTCTCTCCTTATAAATCCTTGCATTCTCGTAAGCATCTAGCCGAATTTCGTCTAAATGGTGTAGCTCTAGAACTCGTTTCTCCGCTGCCGTTTTCCAATCGTAGTTCAAAGCCTTGATGGCCCAGTAAGCCTTGTGTTCCAATTCCACGGGTAAGTGACACGCTTTTCCGTACACAAGCTGAAAAGGGGTCATTCCAATCGGGGTCTTGAAGGCAGTCCTGTATGCCCAAACCGCATCCTCTAGCTTCAATGACCAATCCTTTCTTGACTTAGCAACCGTCTTCTCAAGTATAGACTTGATCTCTCTGTTTGATACTTCCACTTGTCCACTCGTTTGCGGATGATAAGCGGTGGCAATCCTATGGTGGACACCATACTTTGTCAAAAGGGTTTGGATTATCCTATTAACAAAGTGTGCACCCCCATCGCTTATCACTACTCTTGGCACCCCAAATCTTGGAAATATTGTCCGTTTGAACATC
>NW_010969446.1:501834-504810 GCF_000463585.1 Tarenaya hassleriana | reverse complement strand
TTTATCATCGGATTCATGTGCATATGAGTCGTCTAGGGGTAGAGTAGGTCCTTGTTTTGTCCATTTCAGGATCAGGTGGTGAGTGAAGTCTCCGGGAGAAAACAACGGAAAAAATCAGACGAAAACGCGGAATGTGGAACAAGAGCAAAAACAGGCTACCGCCCTAGAAAGTGATCTGGCCGCCCTAAAGTGATAGAAGCCTCGAGATTTAACAGAAAATTCAGGAGGGCCGTCCATAAGTTTTGCCGACCGCCCGAAAATGTGAAGCATATTCGGGCTCCCGCCCTGAAACACAGAGAGATCGCCCATTTCTGTCTGACGAAATTAATTTGTTGTTTTGGGTCATTTCCAAGCCCATTAGTGAGAAAGAAGAAAGCCCTAGGGTTTGCTGAACAAAAGAGGGAAAGGAAAGGGGGGTTTTTTTTTGGGATTTGAAAGGGGAGAAATCACTTTGGGAAAAACTTGGAGCTTGGGGGACTTGGAGAAGAAGAGAAGTGATCATCACCATTGAAGATCAATCTAAGCATTCCTTTCTCTTCTCTATCATGTTCTCCTTTGTTTCTTCTTGTTTTCTTCCCTTGAGTATGGAGTAGAACCCTAGTTGTGGGGGAGGGGTCCCCCTTTTTGTATGGATGTTGGGTTTCAATCTATGGTACTCTCTTAGTTGTTTCTATTGGTTTGATATCTTGACCTTCATGCTTTTGATCTTGGCAAAACCTTGATTGAATGATCTTAGAACAACATTGATCATAGACATATGGGAATGGTGTTTTGACCTAGACATCAAATGAACAAAGCATTCACATTGAGAGATGGTTTGACTTGTTTAGGATTTATGATAGGGGTTGTTAATGCATCTAGGAGTCCTCTAGATCATCGAGAGATGGGTAGTTGATTTTCTAGATAGTAGATGCTTGGGCTGGTTGTTCCCTTCGAGCATTGTTCTCTCTCAACAAATCTTCGGCCATTTTCCACTGTCTTTGTTGCTTCCGAGTAAAACGTACAGTCCTCTCAATTTCTGAATCAAATAGAAGTTGATCCTTGTCGGTTGTGCTTCTTGTCATACACCGAGAGATCTGCATGTAGAGAAGAGTGAAAAGAAAACTAGCCAAAGGTGAGAAAAGATCGTAACACTAAGAGATCCCAAGTAGAAACCCGAGCAATGATGACCTAGCAAAAACTTAGACTAACACAAAAAACGCCTAGTCCCCGGCAACGGCGCCAAAAACTTGATGCGCACGCACCGAGTTTTAAATTTGTAACCCGATTTGTACCACTATCCGCAAGTATACGGTAGTTGTAGTACCGGGGTCGATCACGAGGACTAGGTTGTGTTAATCCATTCTTAAACTAGATCAAAGGTGATGGAAAATATTGATTGCAAGGTGTTTGTGAAAATGCAAATATGAAAAGAGGGTCAAATAAGCAAACGAAACTTGTGTGATGAAAACGATTGGTCACGAATGTTGTGGGTTCGGGGTCCCTTTGACGGGTATGGATGTTCAAAATGTACACGAATGTTGTGGGTTCGGGGTCCCTTTCACGGGTATGGATGTTCAAAATGTGATGGCACTCATGATCATCATTTCTAATTGGGGATTTCAAGGCTCTTTGTATAAGATCTTTCTCTCTCAAGCTTAGATCTACTATCTAGAAAACCAACTACCCATCTCTCGATGATCTAGAGGACTCCTAGATGCATTAACAACCCCTATCATAAATCCTAAACAAGTCAAACCATCTCTCAATGTGAATGCTTTGTTCATTTGATGTCTAGGTCAAAACACCATTCTCATATGTCTATGATCAATGTTGTTCTAAGATCATTCAATCAAGGTTTTGCCAAGATCAAAAGCATGAAGGTCAAGATATCAAACCAATAGAAACAACTAAGAGAGTACCATAGATTGAAACCCAACATCCATACAAAAAGGGGGACCCCTCCCCCACAACTAGGGTTCTACTCCATACTCAAAGGAAGAAAACAAGAAGAAACAAAGGAGAACATGATAGAGAAGAGAAAGGAATGCTTAGATTGGTCTTCAATGGTGATGATCACTTCTCTTCTTCTCCAAGTCTCCCAAGCTCCAAGTTTTTCCCCAAGTGTTTTTCTCTTCAAATGGCCAAAAGATCCCTTTTTTCTTTCCCTCTTTCCTCTTTTGTTCAGCAAACCCTAGGGCTTTCTTCTTTCTCACTAATGGGCTTGGAAATGACCCAAAACAACAAATGAATTTCGTCAGACAGAAATGGGCAGTCTCTTTGTATTTCAGGGCGGGAGCCCGAATATGCTTCACATTTTCGGGCGGTCGGCAGAACTTATAGTCTGCTGCTTTAAAGGCAGTCATGTCAGATCTATCGGCAATCAAGCAGCACATGGGACTCAAGAATACGTCTAACCCGTCGAAGGTCCAGCCTGGAATGTTCTTGGTAGATCAGGCCACATTAGAGGAAGAACCGGTTGAGGACGTCAACTACGTGGGAAGGAATCAATACCAGAATCCTTCCAATCTCTACAACCCGAACGCGCCTAGGAACCATCCTGGTTTCTCCTACGGAAACCCGAGTGGAGCATTGAATGCACAGCAGCAGGGCATTTCCAGAATCCATCAGAATCCCCCGGGCTTCACTCAGTCACGTTTTCAGGGGCAGAATCAGGGATATGCGCAACAGAATCCAGGATACGGGCAGCAGAATCAGGGTTACCGAGCTCCTCCACCAGCAAAGAATGAAGAAGTAGACATCAAGACGATGCATGCCCAGCTAATGCTCGACCAAAAGACGTTGTTTACTGAGCTGAAAACCGAGGTGCAGAGCATTAGAGCTAGGCAAGACACCTTTGAGAGGAGACTTGATGGGATGGACGCACACATGAAGCTCATAGACACGCAGATAGTACAGCTTGCGTCACAACCTTCTAGACCGCAAGGCACGTTTCCTGGAAAGCCGGAACCAAATCCACGAGAGCACATCAACGCC
>NW_010969446.1:500263-501651 GCF_000463585.1 Tarenaya hassleriana | reverse complement strand
ATGTACCACCCGTTCCTTTCCCTTCTCGGTTGAAGAAGCATGTTGAGGATACACAGTTCTCGAGATTTGCTGATATGCTTCAGAAGCTGGAAGTCACGATACCCTTTTACGAGGCTATGCTCCAGATACCTTCTTATGCGAAATTTCTGAAAGATATTCTGACCAAGAAGAGGGTGATCAGGAAAGAGACAGTAGCTCTGAGCACCGAAGTGAGTGCTGCGATTTTGCAGCATGAGTTACCACGGAAGAGATCAGACCCAGGTAGTTTCTCGATTCCCTGCAAAATCGGAAACATTGCGATAGACCGTGCGTTGTGCGATTTGTGTGCTAGTGTGAGTCTGCTTCCGTTGTCCATCTATAAGAAGCTCAACATTGGAGATCTTAAACCGACGAGGATGGCACTACAGTTGGCGGATCGATCTGTCAAATATCCTGCAGGTATTCTCGAGGATGTCCCATTGAAAGTCGGGGATTATTATGTTCCCGTTGATTTTGTTGTTTTAGACATGGATGAGGACTCGAAGATACCGATTATACTAGGCCGACCGTTCTTAAACACGGCCGATGCGGTGGTTCATGTTCGTGCTGGTCGTCTTACGATGAAGATAGGTGACGAGACTATGGAGTTCACCTTAGATCACAACATGAAGCAGCCATCCACCACCGATTCAGCATGCTATGTCGATGTGCATGAAATCCTCACTCACGAAGTCTTCGATCAGTTTCGGAAAGTCGATCCTTTAGAGATATCTCTCCTCGCATCAAATGAGAGCATATACAGCAATTGGGAAGATATTCGGGAGCTTACGCGAGCATTGGACGAAGGATCGGACGAAATTAGAGTTTTACAGAAGCCGGATCCGGACCGATTCCACCTGGAAACGGACCGGATCCAAATTGCCTCCGAAGACGGTTTTTTACAGAAGGTCGATCCGGACCGATTCCACCTGGAATCGGACCGGATCCAAACTGAAGACAAACTGGAAATGGACCAATTCCACCTGGAATCGGACCAGATCTAGTCTCTGAGCAAATCGGACGTTTTTCACATCGACGTACCCGATTCTTCTACGAACGTCTCCGAACCCTCCACGGCGACTAATAAAGACGTTCTAGAGCCCAGAGAGCCACTGATGCGCACGCACCGAGTCTTATATTTAATACCCGATTCGTACCACTATCCGCAAGTATACGGTAGTTGTAGTACCGGGGTCGAACACGAGGACTAGGATGTATTAGTCTATCTCTAAGCTAGATTAGGTGGTCAAGTAAAAATGTGGGTTGTGGTAAGGGTCGGAATACAAGAAAGCAAGTAAAATTAACGGTTTGTAAAACGATGGTTTGAGGCGTTGTAGGTTCGGCATCCCTCATGAGTCGCATGGACGGTT
>NW_010969446.1:490847-493852 GCF_000463585.1 Tarenaya hassleriana | reverse complement strand
CGGTCGCTCATTTTTCGGGCGGGTCGCTCATTTTCCTCTGACACGCGAAAAAACAAGCGACCGCTCATAAAATGGGCGGGTCGCTCATTTTTCTTCCGGTCGCTCATTTTTCGGGCGGGTCGCTCATTTTCCTCTGACACGCGAAAAAACAAGCGACCGCTCATAAAATGAGCGACCGCTCACAAAACGAGCGACCGCCCATAAAATGGGCGGGTCGCTCATTTTGTCTGAGCTTCCCGAGCATTCTTGAATTCTTGTTCTTCCGTGCCCGCTTCGTGAGGATTCATCGTGGAGTCTTCCTGCAAGGAAAAATAAGCAAAACAACCTACCCATGGCCATCTAACGTCCTATGATGCCTAGAATGTGAGAAGAATTGTGATGCACGACGTTATAAAACCGGTGAAAAACCCGTGTGATCAGCCACCACTTCATACGGGGAAACTGAATAAAGCTGATTGGAGTTTAGAGAACGCCCCGAAGGTGGAGATGAAGCCCTTACCCGAAGGGCTCAGGTATGTTTTCCTTGGACCTAACTCGACTTATCCGATTATAGTGAATGATGCGTTGCTAGAACCCCAGGTAGAACAGTTGAGTGATTTGCTTAGACGTTATAGGGGTGTTCTTGGATATACTTTGGATGATATTAAGGGACTTAGCCCTTCGTTATACATGCATCGTATTCACTTAGATGATGAGTCGAAATCCTCTGTTGAGCATCAGTGTAGATTGAATCCGACGATGAAAGAGATAGTTAGGAAAGAGGTGATGAAGCTGTTAGATGCGGGTATTATATACCCTATTTCGGATAGTACGTGGGTGAGTCCTGTACAGGTTGTACCCAAGAAGGGAGGCATGACCGTGATCCAGAACGAGAAGAACGAGCTTATTCCTACGCGGACGATCACGGGATGGAGGATGTGCATCGACTATCGAAAGTCGAACTCCAACACCCGTAAGGATCACTTTCCTTTGCCTTTTATTGATCAGATGTTAGAGAGACTTGCACTCCACTCGTACTTTTGCTTTCTAGACGGTTACTCAGGATTCTTCCAGATCCCCATTCACCCGAGTGACCAGGAGAAGACCACCTTCACTTGTCCTTATGGCACGTTTGCTTATCGTCGTATGCCCTTTGGATTATGTAATGCACCGGCCACTTTTCAGAGATGCATGACTGCTATATTTTCTGATGTGATTGAGGATATTATGGAGGTGTTCATGGACGATTTCTCTGTCCATGGACCCTCATTTGACGTTTGTTTGGCCAACTTGCATCGAGTTTTAGACAGGTGTGCAGCGGCCAACTTAGTCCTCAACTGGTAGAAGTGTCACTTCATGGTGCAAGAAGGGATTGTTTCAGGACATAAGGTGTCTTCTAGGGGAATCGAGGTAGACAGAGCGAAGATAGAGGTTATTGAGAAGCTTCCACCGCCCGTGAACGTCAAAGGCATCCGCAGTTTTCTAGGACATGCGGGATTCTATCGGTGGTTCATCAAGGACTTCTCCAAGATCTCTAGACCACTTACCGAGCTATTGGCGAAGGATGTACCTTTCAGGTTTACTGCAGAATGCTCGAAGGCCTTCCAGACTTTGAAGGCAGCTCTGATCTCACCACCGATCATACAGCCCCCCGATTGGACTCTACCGTTTGAGCTGATGTGCGATGCTAGCGATTATGCGGTTGGAGCAGTGCTGGGGCAGAAGAAGGATCACAAACCCCACGCCATCTACTATGCAAGTCGGATTCTTGATGATGCGCAGGTAAATTACACTACTACTGAGAAAGAGTTACTTGCTGTGGTGTTTGCTTTTGAGAAGTTCAGGTCGTACTTGGTGGGACGGAAAGTGATCGTATACTCAGACCACGCGGCTTTGAAGTACTTGCTGACGAAGAAAGACGCCAAACCTCGACTGATTCGATGGATGCTACTCATACAAGAGTTTGACGTCGAGATTCGGGATCGCAAAGGCACGGAGAACACAGTTGCAGACCACCTTTCACGCCTTGCAATACCCGACCCTCTCCCGATCGATGATTCTCTGCGAGAAGAACAGATTATGGCGATCACTACCCGACATGAAGACCCATGGTACGCAGACTACGTGAACTATCTGGTCTCCCAAATACTCCCGTCCGAGCTTAATTATAACGGAAGGAAGAAGTTCCTCCATGACGTACGGGATTATTTTTGGGACGACCCGTTCTTGTTCAAGCGTGGTATCGATGGGATGTTCCGATGATGCATTCCCGAGGAAGAGGTACAACAGGTAATTTTCCATTGCCACTCTTCTGATTATGCAGGTCATTTCGCCGCTTGGAGTATTTGGGAGACCAGATAGTTCACGTAGTCTGCGTACCATGGGTCTTCGTGTCGGGTAGTGATTGCCATAATCTGTTCCTCTTGCAGAAAATCATCGATCGGGAGAGGGTCGGATATTGCAAGGGGTGAAAGGTGGTCTGCAACTGTGTTCTCCGTGCCTTTGCGATCCCGAATCTCGACGTCAAACTCTTGTATGAGTAAAATCCATCGAATCAGTCGAGGTTTGGCGTCTTTCTTCGTCAGCAAGTACTTCAAAGCCGCGTGGTCTGAGTATACGATCACTTTCCGTCCCACCAAGTACGACCTGAACTTCTCAAAAGCAAACACCACAGCAAGTAACTCTTTCTCAGTAGTAGTGTAATTTACCTGCACATCATCAAGAGTCCGACTTGCGTAGTAGATGGCGTGGTGTTTGTGATCCATCTTCTGCCCCAGCACTGCTCCAACCGCATAATCGCTAGCATCGCACATTAGCTCAAACGGTAGAGTCCAATCGGAGGGCTGTATGATCGGTGGTGAGATCAGAGCTGCCTTCAAAGTCTGGAAGGCCTTCGAGCATTCTGCAGTAAACCTGAAAGGTACATCTTTCGCCAATAGCTCGGTAAGTGGTCTAGAGATCTTGGAGAAGTCCTTGATGAACCGCTGATAAAATCCCGCATGTCCTAGAAAACTGCGGATGCCTTT